>NC_064615.1:418213987-418517018 GCF_023898315.1 Schistocerca nitens
AGCAGTCTATAAGTGATCTGTCAATGAATCGCTGTCTTTGGTTTGCTTTACCCACCACATTATCTATGTGATCGTTCGACTTTAGGTTATTTGTAATTGTAATTCCTAAGTATTTAGTTGAATTTACATCCTTCAGATTTGTGTGACTTATCGTGTAATCGAAATTTAGCGGATTTCCTTTAATACTCATGTGAATAACTTCACACTTTTCTTATTCAGGGTCAACTGCCACTTTTCGCACCATACAGATACCTTATCGAAATCATTTTGCAATTAGTTTTGATAATCGGATGACTTTAAAAGACGGCTACTCAGATTGTCTCCTATGTCGTTAAAATATATACCAGAGACAATAGAGGGCCTATAACACTTCCTTGGAGAACGCCGGATATTACTTCTGTTTTACTCGATGACTTTCCGTCTATTACTACGAACTGTGACCTTTCTGACAGGAAATCACGAATCGAGTCGCACAACTGAGGCAATATTCCATAGCACGCAGTTTCGAAACGGAAAATTCCACAATGTGACCTACGTGGACGTATATGCAGCAACAGAATAATCAGATGAAGATATGGCTGATGATTTCTATGATTAGCTACAGGAGATTTGTGATAGAATACCCAGATATGACTTCAGTTAGTCCCTAGCGATTGTAATGCCAAACTTGCCAAAGAAGAGGTTTCGGAAACGTGCCTGGTAAGGGAAGTCTACGCTACGAAAGTAGTAATAACAATATCAGGCTTGCCCAGTTTGCTTCTGCGAACAAATGAAGTACCTGTTGTACAAGGAAAAACATCTACCAAAGATCCTGGAAAATACCAGGAGCAAATGAAGGAAACCAAACAGACTGTCTACTGCTATCTAAGAGGTGGGCATCTGACAGCGAAAATGTGTGTACTTTTCGAGAAGCTTATTCATATTGTGAGTAACATCTAGTAGGAGCCGAAATGAAGCAGAAACTTGCTGTGGCTGCCAAAGGAAACAGCACCAGAGTAAAGAAATGAAATATAGAACAACTGAATGATAAGTCTACTGTTCAGGAGTATCAGATTGAGGCGGGAGTTAGAACGGTGAACACTATATAGACAAGCAATGGAATTCCATTAAAATGCTATTCTGGCAACAGCACATCAAATACCGGGGGTAACAAGGAGGCTCCTTAGGAATGAAGACTGGTATGATGATGAATGCAGACAGGCAGTGGAACAGTGAAGGGATGCAAGACCGCAGTGCTTACAGCGAAATACAAGATCAAATAAGGCATTATATAATGAAAAGAGAAGGGAGGCACCAAGGGCGTGTAGAAGAAAAAAAAGGGAGGCCATAAGGACAAAGTTAGAGAAGATGGAAGAGCACTGTCAAAGGAAAGACAGCAGAAAATTTTACAATAAAATTAACGAAGGAACCCAAGAAAATAGACCAAAAATAGGGCATGTAAGGGCAAAGAGGGAAATTTACTGACAAATGAACAAAGTTTTGTATAAATGGAGGAAAATACTTTATTTGAGTTCTGGAGAGCAATCCTACTAGGTTTTCGCAGTCACTCTATCTCACTGTAGATCCTGTGATAGAAGGACCGGCATTAAATGAGGTAGAGAAGGTAGTTCAGTTTCTAGAAAACTACAAAGCACTAGGAACTGATGGAGTAGCAGCAGAAATATTGAAAAATGGGGGAATTGGTCTCAATAAGCGAATCCACGAACTTACTAAGTTGACATGGAATCAGGAAAGAATCCCAGAAGCGTGGACCTTAGGGTTATCCTACCAATCCATAAGAAAGGAGACAAGACTTGTTGGTAGAATTACCGCGGAACTACCCTGCTGAACGTAGCTTCCAAGATTCTTTCTAGTATTATTTACAACAGGCTGGAGCAGTGTGCAGAAGAGATTTTGGGAGAATGTCAGGGTGGATTCTGCCTAATAGGTCAATAACAATGGTTCAAATGGCTCTGAGCACTATGGGACTCAACTGCTGAGGTCATTAGTCCCCTAGAACTTAGAACTAGTTAAACCTAACTAACCTAAGGACATCACAAACATCCATGCCCGAGGCAGGATTCGAACCTGCGACCGTAGCGGTCTTGCGGTTCCAGACTGCAGCGCCTTTAACCGCACGGCCACTTCGGCCGGCTGGTCAATAACAGATCAGACATTCGTGCTGAAGCAAACACCTGAAAAACCACCTGGAATATTGAGCTTGATAACCTCTATGTAGACTAACAGATCTTCGATAGTCTTTACAGGGCAGAAATGCTAAATGGCCGGCCGGGGTGGCCGAGCAGTTCTAGGCGCTACAGTCTGGAACCGCACGACCGCTACGGTCGCAGGTTCGAATCCTGTCTCGAGCATAGATGTGTGTGACGTCCTTAGGTTAGTTAGGTTTAAGTAGTTCTAAGTTCTGGGGGACTGATGACCTCAGATGTTAAGTCCCATAGTGCTCAGAGCCATTTGAACAATTTTTGAAGTGCTAAATGATTTGCTACTGCTTGGTGTACCACCTAAGTATGCTTCACATATCCAGGCAACATTGGCTGGTTCCAAGGCTGCACTGCGAATGGGTGGAGAACTCAGCAAATGGTTTAGTATTTGTACAGGAGGCAGACAAGGGGATGCCCTTTCAACAACGCCTTTTAATCTGACTCTTGGAATAGCCATTCAAAAGCTTCAAATATCTCGTTATATAGGCACAAAGTCAATCCAAATATACGTGTATATGGTGATGATGTAGCAATTATTAGTAGAAGAAAAGTTTCATTATCAACAAATGCAGGAAGGAAATAATAACTTGGTTAAAATATCAGCAGCTGGTGCAGAACTTTGATTATCTGGGAACTAATATTAATAGGACAAATTGCACGTCAACTGAAATAAAACAGCGTGGCCTAAGTGGTAATAGATGCTTCCACACATTTAAGAAACTGTTGGCCTTTAGGTTATTAAATAGACAACTGAAACATCAAATTAGTAATGTGATGATGAGGCCAGTTGCAACCTACTGATGTGAAACATGGGTACTAACGAGTGCTCAGGAGCAGCAGTTCAGTATACGTGAACGCAGTATTCTGCGCAAGATCTATGGGGCGGTTCAGAATAATAATGGCGTCTGGAGATTTAGCACGAGCACTGAGCTGGATCCCCTCACACAAGGGTAAGAACAATAAAAAGTAGGAGAAGAGTTTGGCTTGGACATGTCCTTAGGATGGGTATTGGACGAACAACTAAAAGGGTTTCTAAATGGAGGCCAGCTGGAAGAAGACAGAGAGGAAGGCCACAAAAGGGGTGGATAGACGATGTGGAACGAGATATAAATCTCGGAGATAGAGTATGGCGGAGAATTGCGCTGCAGAATGCAGAATGGAGGAAACTTGTTGAAAAGGCTAAGACCCATGCAGGATTGTAACTCCATGACAAAAAGAGAATCTCTTTCCCACCAACACTGCACAGATCATTGACAACATCACACTTACACACTAAACGCTTCTCAGCCATTGTTTCCAGGACTTTATTTTACGTTAAAGCTCACATAACAACTACAAGTAAGTTCGCATTTAATAAACTGAAAGTAATTCCACTTCATAAGTACGCGCACAGTAAAGTTGTTGTATCTATACACATAAGAGAACTGGACAGGAAATGCCGGGGGAATATTGTCGGTCTGTAAACCGCAAATCGTGCATCATTCATGGTGAAGAAAGTCGCCTTCCCTGGAAGCACACTACAGCTACGGTGTAGGAAGACTAAGAATCTATTTCCCCTAGTGTAGGACATATGTGCAGAGACTTAGGCTGATTCTCTCCATGTACCTTACATGCCTTAGTATTATTAGTAACTCAATATGCATTCTAAGTAGTGGAAAATAAACTGTTCCCGAGCTTGTCCGCGCACTGCATGGCCGATACTTCATAAAGGGTACTTTGAAGGGTCAGGATAACTTTGTGAAACACCCTGTAGTTTCTTTTTGTGACGTAGTGCGGTAAATAGAGTGGGGGATCTCCTGCTCGATCTTCAGTTTGCAGACCAATGATGGAAGGAATGAACATGTCTGGCGACTTACCTTCCCTCGCTCTTCTACACCCAATTCCCTTCCCCATTCAGTCTTTTAAAAAGTTCCGATTAATTGCTTACAATGAGTGATACGATTACAAGCTTATTATACGAAGCGTCTATTAGAATGATCAAAGTTTCATTTTCGCTGCCTCGGCTTTTGCGAAATCACAGACGATCTCCTTTGAACCAATTGTTTCAGCTATTTCTTGTTCTATTGACGAAGTTGTCAACCCTACAAGTCTTTCTTGAGTAATTGTAGCACGCAGATATAGTTTTATTACTTTCAATTTTGAAAAGCTTCGTTCACCACTGGCCCCAGGCACAGGAAGTATAGGCAACACCCTTAGCGCAGTATCTAAGTTAGGTACACTGTCTGCAAGACCACTTCCACAAATATAGTTCAGAACTTCTTGTGGTGTTGAGTTATTAGGTGCTCTTCTAGCAATGGCCTTTAATTTTGCATAGATCAGTTGCATCAATAGCTTTACACTCTTTGTGAGTTAGACATTCTTCCAAATTTACACATTCTTCGAGAACAACTTTGTAAGTTTAACTTTGTGTATCATGAATGTTGCAGAGACAACCAAAAACACAATTTACATTTTTAATCAGATTAAATCTTTCGGTAACGGAATTTGTTGCGGTACCCAACACTGTAAAATAAAAATTAATTTTGAACTATTTTTCTCGTCACGAATAGGTTTATCTTCTGCTTCATAATCAAACTGCCTTTTCTTGTGCCTTAGACAGACTGGTTCCATTTCTGATGGTGCGGAAATGTTGGCTTCTTATGAATTTCTCTGGCTTCTACCAGAATTTTTTCGAATCCAATATCACATCTACAATATTTAACAAGGGCTTTTATTTTTGGCAGAGCATTTGTAGCAGCGTCAAGATCATTTTCGTTTGATTGAAGAAGTTTGCTAGTCAAATTTACTTCGAACAAAATGTTGTACATTACAAATAGAGAAACAACAAACTTGAAGTTCACTACTTTTTAGCAATAGTCTGAGCCTGAGTCCGCGTTTGATCTCCAGCTGAACCACTCAACGCATAACCTTCATAAATATCCGTGAGAACTTCATGCACATCAGCTAGTTAATAACGTAAAGGACGTAGTGCATCAATCTTACTTTCCCATCTAGTACCGCTCAGTTGTTTCAGTGTCAAAACAGGCACATGGCGCAACAGAACATCCTAACGATAGAATGAAGCAGAAAAATACCCATAAATCGTTTGGCTGAAGTTGAAGGAGGATGTGACAGCGAGACAAGATTTTCAGTATCATTCACCACAAGATGTATTGTGTGAGAGTTGCACAGTACTTAGAACGCACGTGGGTGTTCATGTAAAATCATTTTTTGAACACCACTGTGCTTTTTCTGAGTATTCTTGCATAACAGGTTGAAATAAAGCCACATATTCAATTATTTTTAAAAAGTTTGTATTGTCATAGCTATATACTTTGTCATGTGTTCCGCAAAAAGGTAAGTTCTGGCTTCCTAGAAATCTCACTAATGTCATTAACCTCTCCAAATCAGTTGCCAGTATTTTGCCTCTTTCCTTATTAAACGCACATTTTCCTCATCGATGGTTCTATTTATCTTCAGTCTATGATGTAGCTCTTTCCGTTTACCTAGTAAGCTCCCAAGTGACTACTTATTTAGTCGTGAGTTGATGTTATTATAGATTAATGTTTCCAGTCGTTCACCTCTTTGTTACACAGACAGGATTTTCCACCCTTAAAAAAAGCTTACAACAAAAGCGGAATAGTGTATCACTTGAAATTGAATATTGGACCCACGGACGACATACACTTTCGACACTAGATTCCTTTTATAGTGCACTGTAGAAAACTTTCTTCTGTTGTTGTCTAATTGGAAGTTGACATGTTTTACTTGGTAGGGGCCGTGTTCAACAACAAGTGACCGCACATGACCTTTAGAGGTATCCCATGTTCAGTGTCGCTGGAATTTAAAACGAGACCGGATGGATCTTTATCCTTACTCGGGCTCCTTTCGGGGGAATACTGTTTCGGGAAACAAAGAAAAATTCTCTGTAGTACGATTGTTTGTGTGTTCTATCAAATGATCGCCTGGACTTTTTCCTGCTTTCGGTCGTTGGGGATTTGGCCGAAGGTACTTCTCGAATAAGCCTGCTTGCTTCGCTAATGACCATTCTTTATATAAATTTCTCTTATGAAATTGTGCTCCGGATAATTCTTTTCTGCCACCTGTTATGTCTCATGAATTAACCAAACCTTAAATAAAAGAAAATGATTTAAGTACATATCAATTAAATTGGAGGCCAATTCAAATTCTTAGCTTTTCTATGTTTGTAGCGAAACCAATTATTAGCGATACTAAAACATCATTCTTTACCACATTCCTTAACACTTTTTCATTTACATGCAACTACATGTAAATTAAAGTCCATGTACATGTATCAATAAAGTTAGTTTTGACAATGTTTTTTTACAAAGAAACGCAGTGCAGTTAATAAATAAGTGCAGATCTCCTCCCAGCGTCTTTCTCACTTTTTTTTTTCGTCAGAGATAAATTTAGAATATAAGACATACTAAGTACATGGTTCCACGCAAATCGTAGAAGCTATTACTGAGGCATCAATGACCAAGAATTGCTTCGTTAATACCGTTATTATTGGGCAAAGAGAATTGTTAAAGGTGGTATTTGATTTGTTCGAAATTCATAATCACAGAAAATGGTTATATATATATGGTTGTCCATTGATCGTGGGCGGGCCAAATATCTCACGAAATAAGCGTCAAACGAAAAAACTACGAATAACGAAACCTGTCTAGCTTGAAGGGGGAAACCAGATGGCGCTATGGTTGCTCCGCCAGATGGCGCTACCATAGGTCAAACGGATATCAACTGCGTTTTTTTTCATAGGAACCTCCATTTTTTATTACATATTCGTGTAGTACGTAAAGAAATATCAATGTTTTAGTAGGACCACTTTTTTCGCTTTGTGATAGATGGCGCTGTAATAGTCACAAACATATGGCTCACAATTTTAGACGAACAGTTGGTAACAGGTAGGATTTTTAAATTAAAATAGAGAACGTAGGTACGTTGAACGTTTTATTTCGGTTGTTCCAATGTGATACATGTACCTTTGTGAACTTATCGTTTCTGAGAACGCATGCTGTTACAGCGTGATTACCTGTAAGTAAGACATTAACACAATAAATGCTCAAAATGATGTCCGTCAACCTCAATGCATTTGGCAATACGTGTAACGACAGCGAGTAGTTCGCCTTCCGTAATGTTCGCACATGCATTGACACTGCGCTGACGCATGTTGTCAGGCGTTGTCGGTGGATCATGATAGCAAATATTCTTCAACTTTCCCCACAGAAACAAATCCGGGGTCGTCAGATCCGGTGAACGAGCTTCGACGACCAATTCACCTGTCATGAAATTTGCTATTCAATACCGCTTCAACCGCACGCGAGGTATGCGCCGGACATCCATCATGTTGGAAGTACATCGCCATTCTATCATGCAGAGAAACATCTTGTAGTAACATCGGTAGAACATTACGTAGGAAATCAGCATACATTGCTCCATTTAGATTGCCATCGATAAAATGGGGGCCAATTATCCTTCCTCCCACACCATACATTAACCTGCCAAGGTTGCTGATGTTCCAATTGTCGCAGCCATCGTGGATTTTCTGTCACCCAATAGTGCATATTATGCCGGCTTACGTTACCGCTGTTGGTGAATGACGCTTCGTCGCTAAATAGAACGCGTGCAAAAAATCTGTCATCGTCCCGTAATTTCTCTTGTGCCCAGTTGCAAAACTGTACACGACGTTCAAAATCGTCGTGATGCAATTCCTGGTGTATAGAAATATGGTACGGGTGCGGTCGATGTTGATGTAGCATTCTCAACACCGACGTTTTTGAGATTCCCGATTCTCGCGCAATTTGTTTGCTACCGATGTGCGGATTAGCCGCGACAGCAGCTAAAACACCTACAGGTCGTGGTTGACGTTTCACATGTGGCTGAACACTTCCTGTTTCCTTAACGTAACTATCCGGCGAACGGTCCGGACACTTGGATGATATCGCCCAGGATGCCGAGTAGCATACATACCACACTCCCGTAGGGTATTTTGATCACAATAGCCATACATCAACACGATATCGACCTTTTCCGCAATTGGTAAACGATCCATTTTAACACAGGTAATGTATCACGAAGCAAATAACGTCCGCACTGGCGGGATGTTACGTGATACCACGTACTTATGCGATTGTGACTATTACAGTGCCATCTATCAAAAAGCGAAAAAGTGGCCCAACTAAAACATTCATACTTCTTTACGTACTACACGAATATTTAACAAAAAATGAGGGTTCCTATTAAAAAAAAACGCAGTTGATATCCGTTTGACCTATGGCAGCGCCATCTGGCGGGCCAACCATAGCGCCATCTGGTTTCCCCGTTCAAGCTAGACAAGTTTCGTTCTTTGTAGTTTTTTCGTTTGACGCTTATTTCGTGAGGTATTTGGCCCGGTCACGATCAATGGACCACCATATATATATATATATATATATATATATATATATATATATATATATATACTCCTGGAAATTGAAATAAGAACACCGTGAATTCATTGTCCCAGGAAGGGGAATCTTTATTGACACATTCCTCGGGTCAGATACATCACATGATCACAGTGTATATCCACCTTTCGCAGCAATGCAGGCTGCTATTCTCCCATGGAGACGATCGTAGAGATGCTGGATGTAGTCCTGTGGAACGGCTTGCCATGCCATTTCCACCTGGCGCCTCAGTTGGACCAGCGTTCGTGCTGGACGTGCAGACCGCGTGAGACGACGCTTCATCCAGTCCCAAACATGCTCAATGGGGGACAGATCCGGAGATCTTGCTGGCCAGGGTAGTTGACTTACACCTTCTAGAACACGTTGGGTGGCACGGGATACATGCGGACGAGCATTGTCCTGTTGGAACAGCACGTTCCCTTGCCGGTCTAGGAATGGTAGAACGATGGGTTCGATGACGGTTTGGATGTACCGTGCACTATTCAGTGTCCCCTCGACGATCACCAGTGGTGTACGGCCAGTGTAGGAGATCGCTCCCCACACCATGATGCCGGGTGTTGGCCCTGTGTGCCTCGGTCGTATGCAGTCCTGATTGTGGCGCTCACCTGCACGGCGCCAAACACGCATACGACCATCATTGGCACCAAGGCAGAAGCGACTCTCATCGCTGAAGACGACACCTCTCCATTCGTCCCTACATTCACGCCTGTCGCGACACCACTGGAGGCGGGCTGCACGATGTTGGGGCGTGAGCGGAAGACGGCCTAACGGTGTGCGGGACCGTAGCCCAGCTTCATGGAGACGGTTGCGAATGGTCCTCGCCGATACCCCAGGAGCAACAGTGTCCCTAATTCGCTGGGAAGTGGCGGTGCGGTCCCCTACGGCACTGCGTAGGATCCTACGGTCTTGGCGTGCATCCGTGCGTCGCTGCGGTCCGGTCCCAGGTCGACGGGCACGTGCACCTTCCGCCGACCACTGGCGACAACATCGATGTACTGTGGAGACCTCACGCCCCACGTGTTGAGCAATTCGGCGGTACGTCCACCCGGCCTCCCGCATGCCCACTATACGCCCTCGCTCAAAGTCCGTCAACTGCACATACGGTTCACGTCCACGCTGTCGCGGCATGCTACCAGTGTTAAAGACTGCGATGGAGCTCCGTATGCCACGGCAAACTGGCTGACTCTGACGGCGGCGGTGCACAAATGCTGCGCAGCTAGCGCCATTCGACGGCCAACACCGCGGTTCCTGGTGTGTCCGCTGTGCCGTGCGTGTGATCATTGCTTGTACAGCCCTCTCGCAGTGTCCGGAGCAAGTATGGTAGGTCTGACACACCGGTGTCAATGTGTTCTTTTTTCCATTTCCAGGAGTGTATATCCACCTTTCGCAGCAATGCAGGCTGCTATTCTCCCATGGAGACGATCGTAGAGATGCTGGATGTAGTCCTGTGGAACGGCTTGCCATGCCATTTCCACTCCTGGAAACGGAAAAAAGAACACATTGACACCGGTGTGTCAGACCCACCATACTTGCTCCGGACACTGCGAGAGGGCTGTACAAGCAATGATCACACGCACGGCACAGCGGACACACCAGGAACCGCGGTGTTGGCCGTCGAATGGCGCTAGCCGCGCAGCATTTGTGCACCGCCACCGTCAGTGTCAGCCAGTTTGCCGTGGCATACGGAGCTCCATCGCAGTCTTTAACACTGGTAGCATGCCGCGACAGCGTGGACGTGAACCGTACGTGCAGTTGACGGACTTTGAGCGAGGGCGTATAGTGGGCATGCGGGAGGCCGGGTGGACGTACAGCCGAATTGCTCAACACGTGGGGCGTGAGGTCTCCACAGTACATCGATGTTGTCGCCAGTGGTCGGCGGAAGGTGCACGTGCCCGTCGACCTGGGACCGGACCGCAGCGACGCACGGATGCACGCCAAGACCGTAGGATCCTACGCAGTGCCGTAGGGGACCGCACCGCCACTTCCCAGCAAATTAGGGACACTGTTGCTCCTGGGGTATCGGCGAGGACCATTCGCAACCGTCTCCATGAAGCTGGGCTACGGTCCCGCACACCGTTAGGCCGTCTTCCGCTCACGCCCCAACATCGTGCAGCCCGCCTCCAGTGGTGTCGCGACAGGCGTGAATGTAGGGACGAATGGAGAGGTGTCGTCTTCAGCGATGAGAGTCGCTTCTGTCTTGGTGCCAATGATGGTCGTATGCGTGTTTGGCGCCGTGCAGGTGAGCGCCACAATCAGGACTGCATACGACCGAGGCACACAGGGCCAACACCCGGCATCATGGTGTGGGGAGCGATCTCCTACACTGGCCGTACACCACTGGTGATCGTCGAGGGGACACTGAATAGTGCACGGTACATCCAAACCGTCATCGAACCCATCGTTCTACCATTCCTAGACCGGCAAGGGAACGTGCTGTTCCAACAGGACAATGCACGTCCGCATGTATCCCGTGCCACCCAACGTGCTCTAGAAGGTGTAAGTCAACTACCCTGGCCAGCAAGATCTCCGGATCTGTCCCCCATTGAGCATGTTTGGGACTGGATGAAGCGTCGTCTCACGCGGTCTGCACGTCCAGCACGAACGCTGGTCCAACTGAGGCGCCAGGTGGAAATGGCATGGCAAGCCGTTCCACAGGACTACATCCAGCATCTCTACGATCGTCTCCATGGGAGAATAGCAGCCTGCATTGCTGCGAAAGGTGGATATACACTGTACTGGTGCCGACATTGTGCATGCTCTGTTGCCTGTGTCTAAGTGCCTGTGGTTCTGTCAGTGTGATCATGTGATGTATCTGACCCCAGGAATGTGTCAATAAAGTTTCCCCTTCCTGGGACAATGAATTCACGGTGTTCTCATTTCAATTTCCAGGAGTATATATATATATATATATATATATATATATATATATATATATATATATATATATACTGATGAACATTTGAACTTTTCGCTGAACGTGAATCGTTATAGGTACAGACGGATTAAAATTATTTTCTGATTGAATTTTGCGCTAAAACGGCGATAATGGCGCTCCTACAGCCAATCAGAGCTCCATTTTGCGACGCAATTGCTCTATACATTATCAGTGCTGATGACATATTCCCTCCCTCCCTCCCTGCGGTCTATAGCATCTCTTGTCAGTCTTTCAACTTCTCCCAACGTCATTTTGTTGTTGTTTGTAGCAACAAAGTATTATGTAGCCACAAAAACATGGCCATTTTCTTATTAGCATTCTGGGAGCAGTGAAGATTGGAACATTGCGGCCGCGGGAGCACAGAGATGATGGGAGGCGGTTTATTTTCAGTGCCGGCAACTTATGTCTCAAAAGTGAGCCGTGTTCTCGCTGAGCCATAGCTACATTTTTGGTTTTGTGAAAGGGCATTGTAGAAATACTACTGAAAAAATGTGGTGCCCATTCAACTGTGAAACTTAATTAATTAATAATAACACTGTCACACAGAATTAGACAGCATATATTGGCAGCGGTAGGAATTCCGATCGGTAACTGTCGGGAACCATCGGAAGCAGGCACCACATTTTCGTGGCTGCGGTTTACTTTATTTGCACCAATCTCAACTCACTGCGGTTGAAACAGCTTTGAGACGGTGGCAGACTAAGAACTATATGGTCGCTCTTCTCAGCCACTTTGATTTAACAGTGAAGCTGTAGCTTATCCCTTGCAACAATATCCAATAATTCGCCCTTCCTGGAATTTTTTGCAACAGAAATACTCCCCCGTTCCAGCCAATTGCGACGCGCTTGCTCATATTCTTGTTTATAGCTGCACGTGTTACGAGAGAAAGTCCTATCAAGCTTTCTTGAAAGTCATGTTTTTTGCTTCTTCAGTTTTCAGAGGTGCTTTTATGAATCCTCAACGCGTCCGCTATTCTGTCTATACTATACCCAGTAACAACAAAGGCCATAATTACCCTTTTCTGTTTCAAAGAACTCGAAATACTGTTATGGTACGGTACGGAAGTTCCCTTGAAGCCACCAGGAAGATGCGTGACATCAAACTTCGCCTAACGTTTCCAGAGCTTACGCTCTGTAACGTACCTCTTACCACCTGACACTACTCTCTGACTTCTGGCAACACTGCGCCCCTCCACAACCAGCCGCCAGTGTAGGAAGGAAACTGGGAAGGAAGCTTCCTGTTGTACGACCAGTCGACATCTATTATCATTAGAGACGGAACAGTCAGTCACAAAGTAATTTTAAGCAGATTTCAGATTAAAATCATTCTGCAATGCGAGAAAAAAATACTTTCATAAAAAAATTATTTTCTTGGTTTCAGAAATTATTTTGATGAAATTTTTCAGCTTAATGTAATTCTGCTTAAACGACCGTAAGATTTAATTAAAAGCTTATCTAAAATCCAGAGTTACATGTCAATTTCAAAATATACTCACCGTTTTTTTATTTTTAAATTGTATGAATAACTTCTGATTTTTCGTCCTTTAAAAACTATTTCTTGTGGTAATATTTTGATTGCCACAACATACTATATGTAAGAAAGTTTTTCCTTTGTCAAAATTACCTTTTTATGAGGGTAAAATAAAGTAAATTCAGTTAGATTAACTTGAGGTAAAGATATTACTTATTTATTTTGTACCCTATGCTTCCTCCCGTTTATATTGCGCTCGGCTTGTTATTGTAATTGGAAGATATTAGTGTTCTGGTGCCCGTACGCTCTCTCTGACGCCACCAACCTCTCCGTACCCCATAGAAGATCTTTGTGCGTCCTAAACCTCTACGATCAGTGTATATTCTTGTCACCGGGTTTTAAGTATCGGTGTGTAAGTGATTAACCAGTGTACCATTTGCCTAGATGGATGCGACAAACCGCCTTAAAACTACGTCCATGTTGACCGTCTCTGCAGCCCTTTTCGTTACGAAGCTAGGTGGGCTCGAAATCATGCCGATAAGTCACGCAGTATTAAGAAAGCAACCGCTTAGCGCTCTCGGCTATTCCACTCAGTACGTACAAATTATTAATTCAGTCTGACAAACCTAAGACACAAATTCGTTTCAAGGTTTCTCAGATTTTCGCAAAACGCAAGTTGAAGTACTTACAGTGCTACAGAATATTTTTTACGTAAAGTTAGGGAACGTATGAAAATTAAACACATGTACTAAATTGACACCGACAGCATTTAATTCCGGTGATTCTGTATGAGTATAGATCATTTGTCTGCCACGTCATGTCATTGTTTTCTTCTTCGATGCCGCAATAAACAAAACAATTATTAAACTAACTCACAACAGCGTAACAGACTGACACACTTCCGTTGCGACAAGTGCGCTCAAAGGGCGGCGGTAGAGGTAGCTGGCGTTACGCACGCTCCTGCAAGTAGACTGAAATACTTCCTCATGTTCCGTTCCTGTAGTCCGTGGATGTATGTTTTCGACATAAACAGAGATTTATGTCGTAAGATCTCAAGGGCAGGCCGAGCCCCCTGGAAACTTCTGAGCGCCGCCGTTGCCAATACTGCCTTTCTTGTTGGCGTTTAATTGTGTATTTTTAATGGCTCATAGCCAATGGTTCGAATTTGTATGCTTGTAATTGTGTTTTTAAAATCAAAGGCATTCAGCCGTGTTAAAACTAAGTTTTTCTAAGCTGGGAAAGTCTTACATTGTCTGAAGATAAAGCTTGGGCCTTCTGCCTGTTGAAAATTTATTGAATTGTATTGTTTTTAAAAGCATCGGCCTTCAGCCGCTTGAAGTTTTAAGGATCCCACTTATCAAGTATTACCTTTTGGAAGATAAAGCTGCGGGCTTTCTGAAAATTTATTGTAGTTGTATTTTTTTTAAGCATGGGCCCTCAGCCGCTTTAAGTTTTAAGGTTCTTACTTATCAAGTATTACATTCTTTCAACATAAAGCTGTGGGCCTTTTGCCTGTTGAAAATTTATCGTAGTTGTATTGTTCTGGAAATGATGGGTCTTCAGCCGCTTTAAAATTTTGGATTCTTACTTATCAAGTCTTACATCACTTGAGCTTAAATACTATTTAAGGTTAAAAGCTTTGGACTTCTGCCTTGAAAAATTGGTTGCAGTTTTTTTTAAAACAAAGGCCTTCAGCCGTTTTGGAGTAACGTTTATTATTGCTCATAAAGCTTAGGCGTCCTGCCTATTGAAAGGTTATTGTAGTTATGCTGTTTTAAATTTAACAGCCTTCATCCACTTTTAAAAAACTTAATCTATCTGACTAGTCAAGTCTTACATCGCTTGGCCTTAAATAATATTTAAGGTTAAAGCCTAGATCCTTCTGTCTTAAAAAAAAATTGTAGACGTTGTATTTAATTCATGGGCCTTCGGCCGTTTTAGAATTAAGGACGCTTTCTGTCGATAGTCAAGCTTAGAAGTTGCATTGTAATGTTTGAACAACCAAATAAAGTGTTATGTTTGTAGTGTAACTGACACCCGCTCATTCCTGCCTCCTCCCACAACTCCTACTACTTGTCCCGTCCTGCGGGTTTAGCAGGGCGTCTCACTCTTTGCTCGAATTAAATCAGGTAATATGTCTTACTTCATTTGTTATACTTACCAGTATCTGCTGGTGAACATTCTGTGTAGGAGAGGCTTGTGGTACAGGAGAATTGTGTGCGATGAACTCTGCCAAGTTACAGGAACATTGAACCTGGATGACATGGCGATGGTCGGGGATGGTCCATTTCAAGGGCGTCCTCGGCAGCTGGGCACCGCCAGCTTTCTCTAGGCTGAATGAAAGGCAGCGAGGCTTGCACAGACCGCTGAGCATGTCAACAAGGCGCCGTAACAATAGGTTTACAAGCAGGGGTTGGCACCCATGAGCGAATGTGGAATCTTCCAGAGTGACGCTCTGGCTTCTGTGATAGGGCGGTCAGGGTCAGGCGTTTTATTGGTGCATTCCTAGAACCACGACTTTGTGACAGCAGTGTGTCCACCAAGCCGGCCCTCACGTAGGCACAGCATTTTTCTCTTCCCGCACTGTAGTCTTCCCGTGCGTGGTCTAAAAGAGCAAGCTGATTGGCAGACAGTCGACGACTCTTGCTGACGTACGAAGACGCCGCCAGTTTTTGGGTGGCAAGTCTCTCTATTGGAGTAGGACTTTTCATGGTATTGTGAAGGGGAAGTTGGGCGGTAGTTTGGATACGGGTGACCGGTGAGAAGATCCTTGACTGGGCACAAGTGGCAGCCACGCTGCGTGGTGGAGTTGGTGCATCTTAATTTTTCAGAGTTTGTGTAGAGAACTGAATTTTCTCGAGGACTCTATTCTGGACCGCTGGAGAGAGAAGGCGTGGCGTAGACACCGGATATCCAGACGAGTCAAAGAGTTTTCACTGTCTCGGTAGCCTGGACAAAGTTTTGTAAGTTCTGATGCAGACCGTCGCTCAGCATAAATCGATTTCGATATCGTGACTTACCGGAACATAGTTCACAGCCGCAGCTTGTCGGGTAAGTCAGCAGTTCTGATTGTAGCCTGCAGTGTAGACCATTGCTGATAGCTGACTCCACACGTATTGAACACGGCGTTTTGTCTAAGTATTTGGCAGCTCAGGCAAAGTAGGGACTAATTCAGTTATTTTTGACGCCCCCAGCACCGCTCCTCCCTGCACTGTGCCCACAGCGCATCTACACTAGTGGCCATTAAAATTGCTACACCAAGAGGAAATGCAGATTTTAAACGGGTATTCATTGGACAAATATATTATATTACAACTGACATGTGATTCCATCTTCACGCAATTTGGGTGCATAGATCCTGAGATATCAGTACCCAGAACAACCACCTCTGGCCGTAATAATGGCCTTGATACGCCTGGGCATTGAGTCAAACAGAGTTTGGATGGCGAGTACAGGTACAGCTGCCCATGCAGCTTGATATCACAGTTAATCAAGAGTAGTGACTGGCGTATTGTGACGAGCCAGTTGCTCGGCCACCAATGACCAGACGTTTTAAATTGATGAGAGAGCTGGAGAATGTGCTGGCCAGGGCAGCAGTCGAACATTTTCTGTATCCAGAAAGGCCCGTACAGGATCTGCAACATGCGGTCGTGCATTATCCTGCTGAAATGTAGGGTTTTGCAGGGATCGCATGAAGGGTAGAGCCACGGGTCGTAACACATCTCAAATGTAACGTCCATTGTTCAAAGTGCCGTCAATGCGAACAAGAGGTGAACGAGACGTGTAACCTATGGCACCCCATATCATCATGCCGGGTGATACGCCAGAATGGCGATGACGAATACACGCATCCAGTGTGTGTTCACCGCGATATCGCCAAACACGGATGCGACCATCATGATGCTGTAAACAGAACCTGGGTTCATCCGAAAAAATGACGTTTTGCCATTTGTGCACCCAGGTTCGTCGTTGAGTACACCATCGCAGGCGCTCCTGTCTGTGATGCAGCGTCAAGGGTAACCGCAGTCATGGTCTCCGAGCTGATAGTCCATGCTGCTGCAATCGTCGTCGAACTGTTCGTAAAGATGGTTGTTGTCTTGCAAATGTCCTCATCTGCTGACTCAAGGATCGTTACAGCCATGCGGCTAAGATGCCTGTCATCTCGACTGCTAGTGATAGGAGGCCGTTGGGATCCAGCACGGCGTTCCGTATTACCCTCCTGAACCCACCGATTCCATATGCTGCTAACAGTCATTGGATCTCGACCAACGCGAGCAGCAATGTCGCGATACGATAAACCACAATCGCGATAGGCTACAATCCGACGTTTATCAAAGTCGGAAACGTGATGGTACGCATTTCTCCTTCTTACACGAGGCATCACAACAACGTTTCACCAGGCAAGATCGGTCAACTGCTGTTTGTGTATGAGAAATCGGTTGGAAACTTTCCTCATGTCAGCACGTTGTAGGTGTCGCCACCGGCGCCAACCTTGTGTGAATGCTCTGAAAAGCTAATCATTTGCATATAACAGCATCTTCATCCTGTCGGTTAAATTTCGCGTCTGTAGCTCGTCATCTTCGCGGTGTAGCAATTTTAATGGTCAGTAGTGTAATTTATGTGTGAGATTGTATAGATGACTTCTGTTACTCGATTACTGTTTCCCAGACTAGCCAGTTAGCAAACTGTTAGGATAATCAGTGCACTGACAATACAAGAAAGAGAACTACAAGCATTTGATAGTCTCCCACTTCAACTTTACCAACTAATTGTCGTGGAAACTTGTTGTGCTTGTCATGTAATTGAACAGCCACATATTGTAATAATATGTGAAGTTTGGATTTACTTGTTCTTTAAATTAATAAATTTCATTGTGATACTAAATCGTACTGTCATTGCAGTAATTATGTAACATCATTAGAAAACAACATTTTTTGTGAGGGGGGAGGGATTAGTCAGTATTGCAAATTAGTCAGTATTGCAGATTAATCAGTATTGCAAATTAAGTAAAGGGGTTAACCCATGGATTGCCATTAAAACAGGACCAAAGAGATTGCTTTATAGTCAGATATGACTGCGCACAGTAGAGACAGTGATAGGTCTTGGGTGGTCGTGTGTATCTTCACAACATTGTGATGCATGTTGTGCTCAATTTAGGGGACTATTTCATCTCGCTACCTGGCACCCTTTTAGATGAAGAATTTATAACAACAGCTATATAGTGGCTGACAGAGGAAGTATGTATGTGGATGTGGATGTAGATCACTTGGTTTGCTTCTATCTCCGCCTAGATAAGCGGCGCAGCGCGGCGCGGCACGCGCCAGTCCGCGGCCAGGCCGGAGCACGATCGCTCCGGTGCCGCCCCCAGCCGCCCCCAGCCGCCCCCGCCGACCCCCGCAGCCGCCTATTAATCATAGAGGGCGCGATATTGTTTTTGCTTGTCGGCGCGGTGGCCGGTGCGTTATTGAGCCGCTAGACACAATACGGAGGCTCGGCCGTGTTCGGTTTATTGCCGGCGAATTTACGGCGCCGCGAGATTAATAGCCGGGCCCGCCGCGGGACTGCTAATGAACGGCGCCCCTCCCTGCCTGCTTCTGCGCTACGCGGCTAGATATGTTTGCTCCTGGCGACGAGACGCTCGGACAACGATACGTCGCCGCAGGAAAACGAGGACTTTGAAAATACGGCTGCCGCCTTCTTTCGATTTCCACACAAAATTCATATACTTGAGTACGCTCAGTCCATTCTTGTCGTAAGACTGCAGGTCTTCTGGCCCTCCCACGCATGGCAGTAATTCTGTATATACACAAACTTTCTTTAATATGCAATTTGCTACACAGGAAAACAAGAACAAGGATGTATTACGATAACAGTAAAGAGATTTAAGAAAAAAGCAAAACTTTTCTCAATAAAAAAAATTACAGCTTCTCAAACAATGACAAACATACGCCAGAAATACGCGGTGAATAAAGGTAGTGGGACGTGAAGATTTATACCTCGGATAATGCCTAACGACGGAGGTTGAGCGTTCGGCATAGTTGACCGGCAAGTACGTCTCGGTATATCGCTGGAAAGTCGTAGGTCCCTCTGTGGTGGCTTCCGAACGGGTACTGACTGATAGGCTGCTAAGAGCCGGTGCATGATTTGGCCCTGAGCTCCGATGGAGCGAATTGCCGACGTTTTGACTTGCGCCGCCCTATACATCCGGGCGCGGATGAATTCGTGCCGATCCAATTCCGCCCACATGACACGACGGAGGAAATAGTCCCTGGCACGGAGGATCTCTGGTGGCGCTTGTCCTCCCGTCTGTCGTCCTTGTGGTCGACGCAGTCCGGGGAGGCAACGCTTTGTACTTATGCAAGACCGTGATGCTTCAGTGTCTGAGGGGTTACCGACCACTTTAGGCGAACGGGTTCCTTATGGTACAATGGGCATGCTTCGTTACGGTATTCAGTAATTGGATACTCTGTGCCGGCATGTAAGGGAAATAATTTGCATAAATGACAATTTTTGAATCGTTTCTCCTTCCACGTTGCGACCACTATGGAGATTTCAGCTGCCAGCTTTAAGCATGGTCGGCGAGGGGAGGAAGCTGACGGATTCCCAGAAATGCATCTGACATGCAAAACAGGCGTGCCGGCCCAATGGTGAATAGACTGGGGCCGGGCGAGGTTACCGGCCGCAGGACAGACACCCAACACGTCGACCACTGCTCGCCTTCTGATGACAACATTCGGCGGCTAGCGGACGCCCCGGACACCGTAATACTCTATGTCGGAATTTTCTATGTTGAAGTACGCAATTTTCCTGCTTTCGCCCCCTTCGTCATTTTGGAGGGGAAATAATAATCAGTTTCTTAATTAAATTAACGTGAAGTTTAGTCGACTGAAGATGGGTTGCACGGAGGTCAGTTTAATTCAGTGACTTTCCTTGTGTATATTTGCTGTGCACCTTCATGAATGTGGTATGCATCGGAGCTTCACTCTGGTCCTAATTTGCGTGGCAGTGAGGGACACCTACACACAAACACAGGCAAAATTCCACGGTTTTAACTTTTTATATAGGAGATTAATTAACAGGGACGAAAATGGCATGATAAACTGCAAAACAAGCATTACAAACAGCCTCTCAGACTAAGACTGTGCGTCGGATTGGGACGCGACAACGAAACCATATCTTTCGTGGATAATGATCTTACCAACAGAATTATTCAGATAGATACACGATTCCCCCTTCCTCACCTCCTTCCCGAGTTCCCTCTCACACCTCTTACAATGACTCTCGCCTACTTTTTCTAACTTCACAGGAGTCTCCTGCATGCCATATTTGATTAACACTCGTGGGGGACAGAATACTGCAGAGAAACTTCAAGATGTCACCGTGGAAAGCAAGGATCCAGCTTCGATATCCTGTCCTTCACACACTTTTAACCCGCCAGAAAATTTAGATTTGGGTTGACTCCACCATGGAGTGATTCTCTCTGTCGACATGATTAGTTAATTGATACACAAAGGTATTATATCCGAGTCAAAAATATTACCAAAATATAAAGTACGGACGTAACTCTAGAATAAAAATTAAGAAGTCATTAGGGATATTTTCTCCAGTGTCTCGTTAGAGGTTAATTATTTAATTATGATACCAGTTTGTTACCCAGTTACCATACATACTACGGAAATACCAGAACATACAACACAAAACGTATAATAGTGCGACAAGCCCCAGACAAAACACGTACACCTCTCAGTCTTCTCGATCACTGTACAACACCTACAGTTCCTAACAATCCCGCCTCCGTAGCTGGGGTCGCTAAAGCACCTCTGTGTGGTGGTGCTCGACTTTGAGTAAGCCAGTTCGAATTCTGGCGGTGAATGAAATTTTCACTGCACTATCTGGCCAGCGAGTGCACGGAAGGTTCTGGCGTGAACTATTTGATCACTAGTCTTTGCGACAATGTCCTGGATTAAATTCCGAACCTCTCAGCATTATCTTATGAAGTGACGGCAAGTCGTCCAACCGTTGGATGGTGATGTTAACTTCTGCGTCCTCCTTGGTGCTACTCAAGAGGAGTATATGCCAGCATTGGATTTCACCCTCTCTCTTATTTCATCCAACAGAACATCACATTACCCTACACACATGCACACACGACTACAGTCACCGAAACTTAACAGATACAATTACAAACACAGGTCTCACACGGAAAGATGCCTGCGGACGCGGATAATAGGGAAAACCTTTCCAATTAGGCGGCTAAACATGACCTTCGGTGCCTCCCAGCCATTCATCCCATACGACGTTAAATTACTTAATACCTAAGAAAGTCAGACCCTAACAAATTTAGAGCTGTTCTCTTACAGGCTTTATTCAAAATACCAACCACCATTATCACGACAGAATCCTAGTACTTTACTGTATTGCTTCCGAATTTACGACAATCATAACAACGTGCTCCATGTGAGTATCAACCAGAGTCCTGTAATGACTCACCAGAAGTAGTC
Source organism: Schistocerca nitens (assembly GCF_023898315.1). Classification (NCBI taxonomy): domain Eukaryota; kingdom Metazoa; phylum Arthropoda; class Insecta; order Orthoptera; family Acrididae; genus Schistocerca; species Schistocerca nitens. The sequence goes on from NC_064615.1 coordinate 418,235,544, forward strand.
CATTGTTGTATTGTCTCGTGCCCGAGGCGGTATGGGATAGGACAACCTTACCAATCCATTATTGTCCAAAACGTGCATCCGTGTGATTCGTAACATCTAGTGCAAACCACGCTAAAATTTTTTAGGAACTGCGGTATTACATGTTAAAGGAACGTTCAGTTTAACGGAAAGTACGTAGGATCCAGTAATATAATCGTTTACAGTAGTATCCCATCCATTCACAGTAAACTTGTGTTGACAGTATCGAGACACTAGTGCTTGTGAGTTTTCTTGATCACATATGTTTCTATTCCTATTGTGGAATATGCAGTTTCTTGTAAAGGTGTCTTCGTGTGTAGGCAGTACGAAAGCAGAAAAATTGTGATTCCCACACATTGTTGTACGGAGCCAGTCTGAAGTCTCCACTCGTCGTGGGAAGTGCTCTGAATACAATGAGTACATTTTCTGTTGATTACACACTGGCAGTTGCTGTTCAAGTAGAATCCTCACAACAACTGTCTGGCTTGATTTTGAAGTTTGTGCAACGGATCGACTTCTAGTTCCACGATTGTCACCAATGTTATGTTCTGACTTACCTTATTTAACATTCTAATAGGGAACGATTTGGATTCTCATTGCCGGCGATGGGAACATCTGAATGCAACGGAGTGTTTCTCGATTAATCAGTCCTCTGCCTAATGTCTTCCAATTTTTGTCTATTTCTATTGTTTTTACGTCCTACAGCTTCCTCTAATAACATGAAAGTTATTGTATGATGGCTTAAAAGATGTACTGTCATCCTGTCCCTTATTATTGCCAGCATTTTCCCCAAATTCCTTTCTCGCCGATTCTGTGAAGTACCTTTTTATTCATTACTCTATAAGTCCATTCAATTTTTAAATTTGCGTCATCGCCTCTTCTATGCGTAGATTGAACAGAACGAGCGAAAGACTTCATCCCTGTCTTACGCCCTTTTTAATACTAGCGCTTCGTTCTTGGTCTCCCAATATTATTGTTTCCTCTTCGTTCTTATACATGTTTTATATGATTTATCTTTCCATACAGGTTACCCATATTTTTTTCAGAATTCGAACATTTTGCACAATCTTTTATACTGTCGAACTCATTTTGCAGGCCGAGAAATCCTATGAACGTTATCAACTGCAACGTCAGAAATGCATCTCTGGGATCTTTACCTTTCCTAAAGCGAAACGGATCCTCTTCTGCCAGATCTTCAATTTTCTTTTCCATTCTTCTGTATATTATTCTTGTCAGCAACTTTGATGCATGAGCTGTCAATATGATTGTCGGCTCTTGCTATCTTCGGAATTGTGTGGATGATGTGTCTTTCCAAATGTATGATGATACATCACCAGACACATTCATTCTACACACCAAAGCAAATAATCGTTTTCTTGCCACTTCCCCCAGTGCTTTTAGAAATCCCGATGGAATGTTGTCTAACCCTTCTGTCTTATTTGATCGTTACTCGTCTAAAGGCCTTTTAAATACTAATTCTAATGTTGGATTCTGTATCCACTCCTGTTTTTTCTGTCACGCCAGATCCTACCACTCACAGAGGCCTTCAATGTACACTTTCCACATATCTGCTCTAACGTCTACATTTAACAAATCCCATTGCAGCGTTAATGGTACAGCCATTAGATTTTACTTTTAGAAAAGTTTTTTGGGCTTTTCTATAGGCTGAGTCAGTCTTTCCGACAATGATTTAAATTTATTCACATTTTTCATGCAACTATTCAGCCTTACTCTCCCCGCACTCCCTATTATTTCCTATGTCACTTGTTTGTCTGAGTTCCTGAATTTCTCCCAATATGTTTGTACTACATTCTTTCGTCGATCAATTAAAGTACTTATTGTGTTACCCACGGTTTCATCGCAGCTACGCTCCTCGTACCTACGTTTTTCTGTTTAACTTCTGTAATTGCTCTTTTTAGAGATGTCCATTCCTCTTCAACTGACCGACCTATTGAACTATTCATTGTAACTGTATCTGTACCCTCACAGAACTTAGTGTGTTTCTCTTCATTCCGTAGTATTCACGTATCCCATTTCTTTCCGCATTGCTTATTCCTGGCTAGTCTCTTAAAGCTCATCCTACTCCTATTCATTACTGAATTGTAGTCTAATTCTATTTTACTTCAGGGTGCGCCTTGCAATCCCATTTCTGATTTAGGTCTCTCTGCTTGACCTTGATATAATCTACCACGATGTAATCGAACTGAAGTCTTACAGTATCTTCCTTTTCCAAGTATATCTTCTGCTCTTGTAATTCTTGAAACGAGTATTCGCTATTACCAGTTGAAATTTATTGCAGAACTGAATTAGTCTTTCTCCTCCCTCATCCCTACCATCAAGCCCATATCCTCCCATAATCCTTTTTTCTACTCCTTCCCCTACAATCTGGACCTCTACTAGATTTTCGTCTCCCTTTACGTACTTAATTACCGTTTCAACATATTTAAATACCGTGCCTATATTTTCACCTTCTGCTTGCGTCTTCGGCATATATACCTGAAGTAGTCGGTGTTGGTTTGCTGTCGACACTGATGAGAACAATCGTATCACAAAACTGTTCACAGTAACTCACTCTCTACCCTACCTTCATATTCATAACGAATTCTACTCCCTTTATACTATTTTCTACTGCTGTTTATATTACCCTATACTTACCTGACCAGAAATCCTAATCTTCTTTCTGTTTTAGTTCACTGACGCCAATATATCTAGATTGAGCCTTAGCATTTCTTTTTTCACAGAGTCCGTAGCACATTCAGACCTAACATTTCACGCTCTGACTCGTTGGTTATTCAGTATTTTTCTCGTGGTGACCTCCCCCTTGGCAGGCGCCTCCCGGAGATGTCAATAAGGGACTAGTCTCTAATATTTTTGCCAATTGAGAGATCATCATGATACAGATACTTTGATTTCAACAGAAATACAATGATAAAGGGGGATATGAAATCAAATGAAACTCAATAAATCCATAACGACCCATGGAGACCTAGAGTCCTGTGTACCAATGTAGTCAAAAAATATTCCTGAATATCATCCGAAATTTTGTAGGGCTCACCTTGTATTTAGATAATGATTAGGACGAAAGGAATGAAAGAAATTCTTGCGTTATCTGTACGTAATCTGTTATAGTGGAAAAGATAATCATATTTAAGATAACTGTCATTTTTTTCTGTCTCCGTTACACATTTCTTAAATCAGCTTACACATATAGATCACTTGAGATCATCTTCAGATCTATGTAATTGCGTCAGCAACCCGTCTTGTCTACTCAGAACCACATATCAGAGTCTAATGCTTGTACATGGCTGACTTAGACTGTAAAATATGTCATTATAATTACGTTCAATCTACATGACTGCTTATAATGCACTGATGATAGCTGCATTGTCAGGTGGAATCTAGATCTGCAATGCAATGAAGAAGAAAGGTGACATTAGGACCGATCCCGATCTTCTTTCTGTTCTGAAGTATATCACGGTTCCAGGGCACAATGATTCCCATGCAATCGAACAAGATCGAAAATCTTTCTGAGTTGTTGTGCGCGTTGACGTGACGTTAACCTCAATCTTTCTTCCTTTGTTGCGCGCGGTGCCTAATTATAAAATCTGACTTACTGCAGTGAAAGCGAGGTACTGTGAAGTCTGCTGAGAATGTGGGCTGCACTCGTCTGAAAAAGTCTCAGGCCTAGCGTCTAATTAATGTCTACAGTTCGTAGGCCTCTAACCACGTAAGATATTGGTAAATGGAACGCAGAAAAATGTTGTACTGTTTATAATTCAAGCTGATTAGGAAAATGCTTTTCTTATGTGATCATATGATCTTTGGGTCTAACAATGAAGACATACGTTTCGGATACTTAGTGTACAGAAACTTGAAAGCGTTCACTGTGAGAGAAACTTTTGATGTAACTAACTGATTCAGTGAAAAACGTCTTAAGGAATAGTTAACAAAGCAGTAATCAGGAAGACTACTTTTTACTTTTAAACACGTTTTCGTAAAACTGTCTTGAGCAGTTAGTTCGACAGGCCTCACGCAATGTCAATATTTTACACATTGTAGTTACAACAGGTCTGATGTTATCGATAGCTGCAGTACATATTAGTCAGTACAGATTAGTGTTAGTACAGATTAATGATCATTATGTCATCATAGTGACTATGGTTACTAAAGTTAATAAATCCGTTAAAGAGGCTAAGAGAGAGTTTATGCTAGAAAGAGAAGATAAGCAGTTGTTAGCATCTCACTTAGACAAGGAACTGCCGTCAATTACTTCTGGAAGATGGACGTAGAGGAATTGTGCGCAAAGTTTAAACGGACTGTAAAACCTCATCTGGAGAAGTATGTGCTTAGTAAGTGGATTAAGGACGGAAAAGCCTCAACGTGGTTTAACAACGAAATTGGAAACATGCTGAGCAAGCAAAGGCGTTGCACATTCGGTTCAAAAGAGAACACGCAAATGACGACAGGGAAGAGATTCGTTCGTCTGTACAGAGACCCATGCGTGAAGCATGTAACGTTAGAAGTATGTCGGCGAGCTAATCGTCCGCCTAGGGCTGGCACTGAGGAGAGCTGAATGTGCTTGGCTGCGTCGAGTCAGCGAGACGAGGACGCCCTGCGACCGCCGTAGGGGAGCGCAGCTGAGAGAAAGGAGAGCGTGGTCGGAAATGGGGAAAATTCGAGATACAGGAATTTGGACGGCTGTTACTTGCATGGCCTTTGTGCAGGAGATGCTCCAAGAAATGGCGGAGACTCAGACAACCTTAAAGATGGCCAAGTTACAACTCTTTAGGTTCGACAATAACTGACAGTCAAATAGTAATGCAAATCTGAACACATCTGTGATCTCAAAAATGAGGCACATCCAATGGTACAATAGTCTTTCAATATCTTTAAAACTACAGAAGTTAAAATTTCACAGGGTATAAATATTTACACAGTGAACCTCTGAACTAACAACTTTATTCATTTCATGCGATTTCAACAAACGATATCTCACATGATAGCATTGCACTATAGCCACCATGTCTGAAAGTTGCATATTAGTTTTATTTCTTGATTAATTACGCCTTTTATATCTTTTTATTTATGCATATGTTTGTCAGAACATTGTATTCTCCACATTTACAAAGGAAATGAACAGACCGTCAGTACCTCATAGTTTGTCTTACTTGTGTACTTAATTAATGAACTGTTTTCTATTTTGCCAGTAATTTATTCAAATTCTGATTGCAAGTGCTATTAAAAAACTATGCTAATTTAAAAGTGGTCGATTGCATGTGTTGGCGGACGTCACAGTTGAAATGAGAACCAAAAGACGCTTGTGTCACAAAGGCATAAATCAGTGTATGAACCAAAATTAACGACAATTCATTGTCATTTAATGTGAGCGCACTTGCGCAAGAATGCTTGCTTATTTATTTATGAAGAAACCTCTATTTGTAATTATTGTGAATGATCTGTCACCAAATATTCATAACATTTATTTATTTAAGTATTGTTGTAATATAGTAAGTTGGTCTGGGAAACGGTCATGATGAGTCAAATCATGCTTGTAGAGCGTAAGAATGCTGTATTTTTGGTGAGGACATCTTCAGCCAGTAGAAGAGCAGACAGTAGTAGAACGCAATGTGAGTCAAGAGGGGACTGGGACTTCTTGAATGAAGGGCTCAAGGGAACTATTCTGGACTTCATGTCGAGTTATTTAAAAAGGCAGACTAGCCTGTGGTAACATTTGTGATCCGATATGTAGGTGATTTTGGGTAGTCGACAGCCACTATGAGACTTTAACGATTTGAAGACACCTTTCGGTTAGATCTTGGAGGGGACACTCGGATGTTCGTTTTGAAAGAAGGCAGACCTGGCTGTGGTATCATGTGCTTTTTGATGGAGTGGTTGGTAGATTCTGGGCGGTGAATGGCCACTACCATACTTTAATTTCTCAAAGGACTTTATATCTCGAGAGGTATGAATGTGCTCCAGCAGAGGACTCTGACTTTTGCCGCTTTATTTACGGAATTGAAAACGGACAGAGTATGAGTTCTCTACTCTCTGTATTGCATGTGTTAATTTGTGAATCGTCATATTGATCGCTGAAATATTTTGAGTCAGTGAATCTCTCGTATTGTGATTACGTATCTTTGATGACTATTTAGTTTGGGGGGTTTGCTGCCACTGTAGCAACGCTCTCAACGTTCATTGTGTTCATAAGGGTATTTTCTGCCTAATTGTACTTGAATATCGTAGGATCACTTCCCATTTATTTGAGATGTTCTTTCATGAATAAATATTATGCGTCATAATTCTCTGTCGTCTACTTCAATTACAGACGTTAGAATAGAACACTTGTTACTAATTACTCATTTAACTTTTATTTTATATTTCTGTGTATTTTGTAAACACGCAGCTCTGGCCATTGTACAGACTGTTAGACAACAGGATCACAGCTACAGGTTATTTACAACGAATTAGCTGTGGGGCATGAAAGCAAACGTGCCCGTCTCGACCCTATGACTACATCGAGTTATTCTTTTTAAACAGAGCCGTAAACATCTCAAGTACATAAACTACGAGTAACCACAGGTAAAGGCGCAACTGGTTTGCTCGTATGGACTGCTGTTTAGAAGAGCAACTACTCAGAAGTAACCTTCAGGAACAGTCGCAAGTGTACAACTAGCACCGTGATGCCTTAGCAAAAGATATGACCGAGAACCCGAGAAATTCTGGTCGTATGTAGAAAAGCTTGTTGACCAGTCTGTTGTGGCAGTAGAAGGTAGCAAAAGGAAAGCTGAAGTTTTAAACTTTGCGTTGAAGAAATCGTTCATACAGGAGGATCGTACAAACATCGTATAACCATCGCACTTCCGTATGGACGAAGTAGTAATAGACATCCGTGGCACAGAAAAACAACTGAAAGAGTTGCAAATAAATAAGTCGCCAGGTTCGTACAGAACCCAACTCGGTTTGACAAAGAGTACTCTACGGCGTTAGCCCCTTACTTAGCTTGCATTTTTCAGAAATCTCTCGCCCAGCGCCAAGTCGCAAACGACTGGAAAAAAGCGCAGGTGACCCCTGTATATAAAAAGAATAAGAGAACGCGTGCACAAAACTGCACACTAGTGTTCTTAATATCGGTTTGTTGCAGAATTCTTGAACATATTCTGAGTTGGAATATAATACATTTCCTTCAGACTGAAAAGCTTCTGGGTATGAATCAGCACATTTTTAGAAAGCATCGCAAGTGCAAAACTCAGATTGCTCTTTTCTTTTACGATATACTGCGAACTATGGATGAAGGACAACAGGTAGATCACATATTTTTAGATTTCTGAAAAGCTTTTGACACGGTGTTTCACGGCTGACTGTTAACGAAAGGGCAAGTGTGCGCGATAGGTTCCCAGATGTGTGAATGGCTCGAAAATTTCCTAAGCAATACGTTGTCCTCCGCGGCGAATGTTCATCAGAGACAAGGGTATCGTGAGATGTGCTCCAGGGAAGTGTGATAGGATCGCTGTTATTTTATATATACATAAATAAACTGTCGGAATTGGTGGGCACCAATCTGCTGCTGTTTGCTGATGACGCTGTATTTTACGGGAAGGTGTCGTCATTGAGTGACTGTAGGAGGATACGAGATGACTTAGACAAAATTTCTAGTTGGTGTGATGAATGCAGCTAGTTCTAAACGTAGAAGAAAGTATATTAATGCATATGAGTAGGACAAACAAACCTGTAATGTTCGAATACAGCATTAGTAGTGCACTGTTTGACACAAGTCACGTAGTTTAAATATCTGGGCGTAACGTGGCAAAGCAATATGAAATGGAATGACCGTGTGAGATTTGTGGTAAGGAAGGCGCATGGTCGACTACGGTTTATTGGGAGAATATCGGAATAGTGGGGCTCATCTGTAAACTAAACCAAATTTCGCCCGAATAGTCCACGAAGGCCCAACGGCACCGACCGCCCGCCGTGTCATCCTCAGCCCACAGGCGCCACTGGATATGGATATGGAGGGGCATGTGGTCAGCACACCGCTCTCCCGGCCGCATGTTAGTTTACGAGACCGGAGCCGCTACTTTTCAATCAAGTAGCTCCTCAGTTTGCCTCACAAGGGCTGAGTGCACCCCGCTTGCCAACAGCGCTCGGCAGACGAGATGGTCACCCATACAAGTGCTAGCCCAGCCCGACAGAGCTTGCCTTCGGTGATCTGACGGGAACCAGTGTTACTAATGCGACAAGACCGTTGGCGGTTCATCTGTAAAGGAAGTCGCATATAGCACTCTATCGCGGTCGATTCTAGATTATTGATAGACTATATGGGATCAGCACCAGGAAGACAACGAAGAAATTCTGTGGCCAGTTGCTAGATATGTTACCGGTAAGTTCGAACAACACATAAGTATTATGGCTATGTTTATAGAATTCAAATGGAAATCCTGGAGGGAAGGCGCATGTATTTTCGCAGAACACTATTGAGAAAATGTAGAGAACCAGCATTTGAAGTTGACTGTAAAACGATTCTTCCGCCGTCCACATATATTTCGCGTTAGGACCACGAAGATAAGATACGACAAAATAAGAGCTCATATAGAGTCATGTAGACAGATAATTTTCCCTCGTTCTATTTACTAGTGGAACAGGGAAGCAAATGACTGGTAGTGGTACATAATACCCACCTCGAAGCACCGTACGGTCGCTTGCGGATTATCTATGTAGATGGAGACGCAGATACAGATGTAGAATACAGCAGCGTGTACCACGACGACTGGATTGTCAAAGCATAAATGAGTTTCACAATAAAATATAACAGTTAAAATCATGTAATCTGCAATGAAGTACGAAGATCGTTCAATAAATAATGCAATGATACTTATAATCCGTCATGATTGCAAAAATGTTTATTCACATGACCGGTTTCGGTTTCTCTAGAACCTTCTTCAGATCTGCAATTTCGGTTACAGGTGTAACCCGTCCACACACAGCAACCTTCACATGCAGCGTCACAAATAATGCCCCAGATTAAAAAAAAAAGCCTTTAATAGACATAGACAAACGTCCTCGTTCGTGCTTCACGTTTGACGTCTGTTATGCACGCCGGTGCAATTTCGAACCGTTCTGGCAGATGGCAGAACCGTAGTACAGCATCAAAATGGCGTCTACATACGACTCACGTTACAAGGAGCGTGCTGTTATTGAATTCTTGGGTGGAGAAAAAGAAACCGTGATGACCATCCATGAACGTTTTTGCGCAACGTATGGCATGCTGCAGTTTATAGGAGTACAGTTGGGATATGGGCAAAGAAATGCAGAAACAGAGTTCCGTGATCAGCAGCGCTCGGGACGTCCTGTCACAGCCACTGCTCCAGACATGCTGAATCGTGCGGATGCCATTATTCGTGCCGACCGGCGCATCACAACTCGAAAATTGGCTCTACAGCTGTCGGTCAACACTGGAGGCGCGTCTGCAATGATCAAGACTCTCTGATATTCAGAGGTGCACACGATGGGTTCCACGAATGCTCACAGCGGACTACAAGATTCAAAGAAAAGCCATTTCATCTGAGTTGTTGGAGTGTTTTGAGACCGACGGAGAGGCCTTTCTGTCACGGATCATTACGGGGGACAAACTCTGGGTGCACTACTTTGCGCCGGAAACGAAAAGGCAGTCCGTGAAGTGGCATCATCCTCATTCACCACATAATAAAAAATTCAAGACAAACGTCTCTGCCGGGAAAGTCATGGTGACCGTTTTCTGGGGTTCTGTGATGCAAAGAGGGTCAACCATCAATTCAGAGGCATACGTGAAGACTCTCAATAAACTCAAGAACCGTTTCCAACGTATTCAGTCGGACAAGAATCCAACAGGAATCTTGCTCGAACACGATAATGCACGCCCACACACAAGTCTGAGAAGCCGGGAACACATTGCGAAATTGGGTTGGACGTCATTGCCTCATCCACCCTACAGTCCAGACCTGGCACTCTCGGACTTCCATCTCTTTGGGCCGCTTCAAGATTCTCTACGGGAATGACGAGAGTGTCAGTCATGCAGTGAAAACATGGCTACGCCTACAGGACAGGAGCTTTCACCAGCATGAAATACATGTTCTTTCACAACGTTGACGTACGTGATGGAGACTACGTAGAAAAATAGGACATGAATGATATATGTTGTATATTGTCACCAAATTCTGTCTCTTAACAATAAACATGTTCTGAGAAAAAAAAACGTAGGGCTCTACTTATTGAAAGACCCTCGTACGTAGAGGTTTATGAAGTGCGCTGTTATCTTCAGTGCAATATAGTTACAAAGATAAAGGGGGGGGGGGGAGAGTAAGACGTCAAATGAAAGGCAATTACTCTGTAACGAGCCTCTGGATGAGACAGATCTTTTATACGAAAATATTCAGAAAATGGCCCGAACGGAGTCCGAAATTTTGTCGGGCTCACCGCAGCCTTTGTTATGCGCTACCTTATCTGCTGCGCGGACTTTCAAGAGGTACCCGAATGTCTGTGTTGGAATGGAAGTTCATTCTTCCTCAAGAGCCAAACCATTAGAGGGTATTCATTCAGGACACTGGGGTCGGGAGTGAAGATGATGTTATAGCTTACCCCTAAAGTATTTCACTGGGTTCAGATTTGGACACTGCGAATGCCGGTCCATCTGAATAATGCTATAACCATTGCTATAAACCACTGCTATAAACCATTGCTTCACACATGCTGTTTTATGACCTGATGCGTTGTCGTGCTGATAAAAACAGCCATCGTTTCTTACTCTTCCTCTACTGTAGGCCGTACGCATTACTGTAAAGTGTCCACATCACTTTACCGTTTTCATAGGTGCAATAAGTGGACCACACCCTGACGACGAATGACACCCCCGTGGAGTAAAACCACTTCTTCCGTATGCTACCGTGGGCGCAACACGTAATACCAGGTAACGTTCTCCAGCCACTTGCCAAACCAAAACCCTTCCATCGGACTGCCACCGGGTACAGCATGATTCATCACTGGGACTTACTCGTTTTCAGTCTTCCGCTGTGAGATCGCTCTTTACATAGCTTCAAGCGTCGCTTAGCTTATGAGGAGCTGCTCGGTCATTGTACGCCATTCTTTTTAACTCCCTCTGCACAGTCACTGTGCTAGCTGGACTGCTACAGGTGATATCCAATGAATAGTCCCCTTTCGAATCGCTGAGCTCTGCTGCCCGATCCATTCCTTCTGTGGCTGCATCCCTACTGGCTGTAATACCTTTCTTTTATGCTGGCGGTTCCACCTCCTGTGCGATCTAATAGTCAATTCCCACACTGCATAGGGGTACCTGGATGCTTCTGTCAGATAGTGTAAATCTCCAAAAGTAAGTCTGTGTTGCTGTATTTGTTAAGCAACAGGTAGCAGGGATACTGGTGATGTGATAATTGCAATTCCTGAAACACGGACCCAGTTATTTCGCACGACAGTTCTCTGACGTTTTGGAGATTAATAGAAATGACTTTTCTGCTTCAGACTACATAAGGCAAAGAATCTGAGAAAATGTCTATAATTTCACAGAAGTTGAAAGTAGGAACGGAAACGGATGTAAACCGGAATAAAATCTTAGCTATGCAAAACTGATCCAAGTATAGATTACAAGTATAGTTTGGCATAAGGGTAGGGAGTGACGGCATCCATTACTTCTAAATAATTTCAATTTTGTTTTTAAATTCAAATTGCTAGGCCTGAAAATCTGTCGTAAATTTTGAATCTTGTGCTTTCATCATTCCAAGGATAGCGTTTCAATTGCCGTAGACATATGTGAAATCAGAAATCAAAAGTACTAACGTCTGTTAAAATGAAAGAAAATTAATGTGATATGTGGCTGCTTTACAAACCTTGTGGGGATGTATTTTCAGGGAGCACTACGTCAGGAGCAAAATGTTAGGAAACTGCCCATCAGCAAAGTGGAAGTTGTGATGAATGGGTGCGTTCTTTGTCTCTGTAAAGTTCCCACTCGCCTGTAACATGAAGCGATGCCTTTCAGAATCTGTATTATATCTCAAGTCTTGAAGAGAAATTACAACAGCTTTCCACAGTGTTCTAAATGGGGCACACTACCATTCTCGCTCTGTCTTAGTGATCCAACATTTTATTTTAATGTGAAGGGAGAATTAGTCCATATTGGTTTTTATGAAAACGCCTAAAGAGCGTGACAGGACTTTTACTAAATGAAGTTTAGTGAAAATTACTAATTGCCGATAGTGCTAGTCTTAAACATTAAAAACGTGGAAATGAAGTTTCGTATCATGAGAACTATAGTATATCGAATTAATGTACTGATTAAACAGGAAGTATTAAACAATGCAGAATGTTTCGAGTTATTTGCCGTGCATATTAATGAAAACTTGAACTGGGAAAACCTGACGACATTTGATAACAACTAAAACCTGATAATCTGATAGACGTGATGTCATTCAGACTCCACTTCTTTCACCATCAGAGTGATTGTCTGCTTTTAGGACCCAGGAATCAGTAAGTTAGCACGTTTCACACATTTTCGTTAAGTCAGATCGAATGGACTAATACACTGCGGTGCCAAACTTAAGGACGAAAGTCACTTGCGCACCACGTGTCACTGCCAAGTAAATGGCTCGATGAAACTTGGACGACATGCCGAAAAACCTGCTACAAGTAGTATAGTAAGTATCAAAGAAAGACGCAATGAGACAAACAGAAATGACACTTTTCTTCAAAGACAATAATTCAACTGAAGCCATCACGATTCATTATGCTCCCAGGACATTAAAATCGGTGGAACATGATTCTTAAGAGGGTGTGTGATCACCAGGGACGGCAGTGGGTGCTCTGCAACGTGCTGTCATGCTACCGAGCAGGTTGATAGAGAGTTCTTGTGGCAGGGTGCTCCATTCTTGCCAGCCGCTGTGGCAGAGTGGTTCTAGGCGCTTCAGCCCGGAACCGCGGTGCTGCTACCGTCGCAGGTTCGAATCCTGCCTCGGGCGTGACTGTGTGTGCTGTCCTTAGGTTAGTTAGGTTTAAGTCTAGGGGACTGATGACCTCAGATGTGAAGTCCCATAGTGCTCAGAACCATTTGAACCATTTTCAGCTCCAGTCTTCCAGCAGCGCGGTTGACAGCTGCTGGATCGTCGTTGGTACATAAGGGTCTGCCTCAATACGTCACCACACGTGATCGATGGGATTTAAGAAGGGGAAACGGGCAGGCCAGACCATTCGCCGAATATCCTCTCGTTCCAAGAGCTCCTCCACCTGTATCGTTCTACGCTGCAGTGCAATGTCGTCCATAACAATGAAGTCAGGGCCGAATGGATCCTGGAAAAGACGCACTTGAGGAAGGAGTACAATGTCACAATTACGTTGACTGTTGGGTGTTCCCCGTGCAGAGATCTGTAGGTCAGTACACCCATGAAATATTTTTCCTGCCTACAATATAACACCTGGACCACGAAAACGATCATGTTAGCCAATGGTCCAGGGTGTATAACTTGTTCGCATTCCTCGTCATAAGCATTATTCTGCTCTCATCCAAGAAGCATGGCACCTTACTCCACGTCGGTCCATTCTCTGCGCTCTTGGCGCATTGCAGACGCTGACTCACATCGTACTAGTCGGCGGGCAAGGAGACCACGCCCCATGCAGTCGTGTGCCATGCGGAGCTTGAGACTGCACGCCTTGCAGTCGCTTTGAATTTGGTTGCAATTGCACCCGCCGAATGAACTGGATTCATTCTTCTCTATTGCTCTCTGTAGCGGTCATCTGATGCTGTAGCTGATGTGCATGACCACCTCCTCTCTTTGCGGCAGCAGTGTCATTAACACGGAACGCTCCCCATGCACGTGAAACAGTGCAGTGCTGTGAGCTGCACGCGTCACATTTCGTCCTTTTCCAGTTTCCCGATAGTTCTTTCCCGTGTGAAGTCAAGCAAATGTTTCCGGACCACTCCGTAATGACGAGCCCCACCACAGTACACCGCAACTTCTCGCTGATTAACAGACACTGTCTTTTTCCCATTGCTTGAACTGTTATGGGATCAGGCCCAATAGGCGCTATAGTCACGGTGACCTCCAGCTTTCTGCGCATGGCTGTGAGACCTCTCGCAGCATGCCCCCGCACGTTCGTTCGTTTCCACAGTGTAGTTAATATGGTATGTTACTATATCTCGTCATCAAGTTTTGCAGAGAAGTATATTTCGAAGTTGCAACTGCCAACGTTAAAGAAAGAAATTTCGCTGCACAAAAGTCAGTAATAAAAATGATGTGTGGTTTCGCACACATACATCTGTTAGGCATCCACACTGGTCAGCCTGAACATTATGACCACCAATGTAGAAATCTATCAGAGATTGAAAATCTTTTACTCACTCAGTTTCGACATACATAGAATCAAAATATTGAATTAAGTAAACAAATACGAAAAACCTTAGTCAGTTCACCGTTCGCTTCTATTATCGAAAAGTGATAAGTGGTTGAATACTACTACTACAAAAAAAAAAAAAAATCGCCAGTACTCTCCTGTTGATTGTAATTTTTTAAAACTCTGCTCAAAAACCATGCTGTAATCGGTGATCATACCACTATTTGGGCGTTGCGAATAGTCACAGCCAAAAAGTGACTGTTTTTCGAGTTAATTTGTTGGTTTTCACGGGATACCAACTGATAGAGGCATCGGATGTAGACACAGGCACCAGATCAGCTACTTCCCATTTACACGGATAATAAGTTTCCACCTTTGGCGCGGATAACAGCAGCGACGTGTCGTTATATGGAAGCAACGAGGCCGTGGGAGGTCGGTGGAAGGCGTTGGCACCACATCTGCTCACACAAGTCACCTAATTCCCGTAAATTCCGGGGAGGGGAGAGAAGAGCACTGGCGCCACGTTCAGTCATGTACCAGAGGTGTACGGTCGGGCTCAGACCTGGCGAGTGGGTGGCCAGCACACAAAATGTGACGCGCCACTGTATTCCTCGCACCACTCCAGCACAATCCTGGCCTTGTGACACAGCGCATTATCGTGTTGACAAAAAGCACTGCCCTTAGAAAACATGATCGTCATGAGGGGTTGTATGTGGACTGCAACCAGTTTACGATACTACGTTGGCCCTCATGATACCTTGCACGAGCTCCACTGGAAGTGTGAATGCCCACGTGAATGTACCCCAGAGCATAATGGTGCCGACGCCATCTTGTCTCGGTGCCGCAGTACAGGTGTCAAGGAGCTGTTCCCCTGGAAGACGAAGGATTCGCACCCTCCGATCGGCATAATGAGGCAGGTGTCGGGATTCCAGACCATGCAACGCTCTGGCACTGTTCCAACGTCTGGTGCTGATTGTCTCGTGCCCATTTCAGGCGTAGTTGCCGATGTTGTGGTGTTAGCATTGGCACATGTGTGCGTCCTCGGCTATGGAGACCCATCGCTAATATGTGTGTTCAGATACACTTGAACTCAGCCCAATATTAAAATCTTAGTTCTGCCACAGTTCGTGTCCTGTCCTCTTTCTTCCGCTTGCCCAGCCTACGACGTCCGATATCTGTAATGAAGGGTGGTCGCCCAGCCCCACGACGTCTGGACGTCACGTGCTGAACACAGTCACCACAGCACTCCTCGAACACCCGACAAGTATCCGAAATGCTCGCACCGAGACTCCGGGCCATCATATTCTGCCGTCTGTCAAACTCAGATAGACCTCGCGCCTTCTTCGTTCTACACATGGACATCACTCTCACTGATGCTACACGCACAGTCCACGTGTCTGATTAGCAGCCATCCCTGGCTAGGTGACGAAGATATCGCCTGGTCGGGCTTATTTATACATAGCGACAGTAGGTCGGTAGTCTTGACGTTCATTGTGTCACTTTTGAAATTTTGGTTAACAATCTATTCATGTTTGAGAGTAACAGATATTTACAAATAGAAATACTAGAAGGAAAAGTGATGTGAGACAGGTGCTGCTAGACGTAAGCTTGTTTTTGTCGCGCGGAGGCGGTGGGCACACAAGTCACGAGACACCATCTGTGCGCCTGTCAAATTGCTCTTCTGTGATGTAACTGAATGTAACCTTCTGCTGTGCAGTGAAGGTGCGCGCCGCTTTCACCTCTCTGTGCTGTTGCACTATTACAGAAACGCAATTAGAAAGTGTTGCATTAAAGGAGTGCCATGGGACAGGCGTACGGATACCGCCGCGCGGTTCATGCCGCCGCAGCCGCTGCACTACGATCGCACCTTGATAGTAGGGATGGCGATTATCGCTGACACAAACTGTTTTCGGTTACATCGTTTTTTTTCCCACGACAGTTTAACCCGACTGTTAAAACCGCTCAGAAAAATCAAATAATCAGTTTCTGAAATTACCGATTTTCGGTTTTTTATTCTTACTGTTACCTGTAATGAGCGTAGAAATCTAACAGAGTTTGAAAGTTTTTTACTCACTCAGTTTCGACGTGCATAGAATCAAAATATTGAATTAAGTAGGCAAATACGAAAAACCTTAGTCCGTTCACCGTTCGCTGCTATTCTCGAAAAGTGATAAGTGGTTGAATACTACAAAAAAAATCACTAGTACTCTCCTGTTGATAGTAATTTTCTAAAACTCTGCTCGAAAACCATGCTGTAATCGGTGATCATACCACTATTTGGGCGTTACGAATAGTCACAGCCAAAAAGTGAAAAACTGAGGTTGAAGAACTCTGTTTTTCGAGTTAATTGTTCGTTTTCACAGACTACAAAGAGATGGAGCCATAGGATGTAGACACAGGCACCAGATCAGCTACTTCCCATTTATAAAGTTGTTAAGTTTTTATTTATTAGTGCTACCATAATTTTCTCCCTCTATTATTATTTTATAGAAAAGACAGACAAATATTTAACCTTTTAAAGCAAATGAAGCATTGTACTTTACTGCTACGTAACTTTGTAATATTATTTCCAGGCTAGGGTTGGTGCCATTCTGCAACATAATGGATGACCTGCGACGATAGCGAAATACTACCGTGTAGACCAGGTGGGGCCAAGTCCACACTGTGCTTACACGTGTTCCTTAAGCTACGACCCGTTATTGTCTCATCAGTGCGGTACCAATTCTTATGTCATATGTTTGTTACTATTTTCAGTCGGCATTGTTACCAAGATAGCTGTTATTGGATTCCCCATTTTCCATAACAACTCAATATTTAAAACTAGTGCAAAAGTTACAAATAAAAATTATTCTTCTCAAAAAAAAAAGTTTTATTTAAAGTAGAAAAATTTTAGTACTACTGCTATGGATAACTGATATTTCGGTTTTTTTACTCGTTTATTAGCAAAAAATAAAAGAAATCTGTTCTAGCTGTTGTGTCCTCGCCAACGGACGCAACTGTAGCTGGTACACTGAAACAGATTCCGAGTGGCGCCACGGGCGCAAGAGCGGCCCAATCAGCAATCTCCACTCCGCTGCCAATGAGATGGACTTCCGTGTTGTGATATGCGGCTACCACAGGCAGCAAGCTGGTTCATCCTCGGCTTTGGCGTACGATAGTTGAGGTGCAGAGTTCCAGGACTGCAGGTCGTAGTGGAGAATACCCTGTGATACTTAGTCTACAAGTGGAGCCGCCTATAGTCTTAGCACAGGGACAGATATTTATTACAGTGATTGATATTGTGGTGCCGAGATCGAACATAGTCTTGTTGACATTTTATTCAGTAACGCACACCTTGACAAGGTACTGCTTGATTGTATCTATCCGTAAGCACACCCAACGAGTTACAGTAGAACTTTGGTTAAGTATCGCACGGCAATAAAGTGTACTTACGTGTGTTACTAACTGTTTGTACTGTCACAGTTCCTCCGTCCACCTCGGACAACCTAATCCTAATACGACGCTTGCGAGCCGTCTATCCAGACCACCCGTAGAGGTAAATAACCGATACCAAACAAATATCAGTAACAGTTTTAACCAGTTTTCCCTATTCGTACTTGAAAGATGGCGCGATCCGACAGTGCTGAGCATAGCGTGCGAGGAGGTGTCGTGTGGAGCTGAGTACCTCACCAGCAGGCCACGCATCAACCACTGCTATTGGTGGGATATGTTAGCCACAAAGTGCGGCTGGTAGTCTGAAGAATTACTGCGAGCGGTCTTCCACGTGCGTGGTGTGAGCGTGGATCCATTTTTTCCTCAAGCTCATTCTACAAATCATTTCACAACAGCTGCATAAATAAAACCCGTGGTTATAAAGATACAGAATAGGAAACAGCACCACAACAATATGAGGCGAGTAAGCACATCTAGAGATCCACTCTATAGATATCATGGTAGGAAACTACAGATACTTACGATAAAAGATATGTATGTACTTAATATATAAAAAATTGTAAACTCCTTAAATGAACATAACAGCCTGAAAGTTAATTGAAAGATCTTGGGCAGCACTATTGCAAAACAGTTTCAGAATTTCTATCAAAACAATAGAGTTACGAGCCGGACCCTCGATTCTGAGGTTTAAAAAACGCATTTCAGTGCAAAATAAAGTTGCATAATGGTACGTTTAGTGATAATATTAAATGATGTACTACAATAACTACTTGTACTACTACTTGTACACGTTTGTAACATGACAGCTTATTGTAAAGGGAACAGAAACTTTATTCACTCACAAACACGCGGACACACAACTTGCAGCTAAGATCCAGTCATATTTGTGTTGGCTTCTGAAATCAGGTTGAACAGGAGCACTTGGAGGGTCAGCTTCACGCTATGTTCCACAGATGGGGTTGTCTGGCCGCTAAGGTGACAGCGTGACCGGGAAAACTCGTCTGTTGGGCAATACAGTGGTACCTCGTTTCTCATGGCTGCTTTTCGCATCCAGTGCAAAATTAAACCTTACCCCAAAATTAATAAATATTGAGCCATGTGCGTCACTGAAGAGCCACTAGCCTCGTTCCAAAAGGAGAAGATTACGCGTGTGAAGACGCGCCTTCGTTACCCGCATTAGCTTGTAAGTTATTGTAAGTTAAATGTTATAAATAATTCCTGAATTGGAAAGGTGAATACCTCGGTAATGCATTTTGGGATTGCAACAAACGAGGTGTCTACGGATACAGATCGTAAAACTATATCGGCTGTGATAGTCGATTCATTGAAATTATTCACATGGTTAACTGAGAGGCGGAAAAGCGGATTTCGCGCAATTAAAAACAGCTTTTCTTAATACATAATTGAGAAACATTAAACGTAGCAACAACTTTAGATATTTAATAAATTATTTGATCTATAATTTATATTGTTTGTTAATACACTACTAGCCATTAAAATTGCTACACCAAGAAGAAATGCAGATCATAAACGGCTATTCATTAGACAAATATATTATACTAGAATGACATGTGATTACATTCTCACGCAACTTGGGTGCATAGATGCTGAGAAATCAGTACCCAGAACAACCATCTCTGGCCGTAATAACGGCCTTGATACGCCTGGGCATTGAGTCAAACAGAGCTTGGATGGCGTGTACAGGTACAGGTGCCCATGCAGCTTCAACACGATACCACAGTTCATCAAGAGTAGTGACTGGCGTATTGTGACGAGCCAGTTGCTCGGCCACCAATGACCAGACGTTTTCAATTGATGAGAGAGCTGGAGAATGTGCTGGCCAGGGCAGCAGTCGAACATTTTCTGTATCCAGAAAGGCCCGTACAGGACCAGCAACATGCGCTCCTGCATTATCCTGCTGAAATATAGGGTTTCGCAGGGCTCGAATGAAGGGTAGAGCCACGGGTCGTAACACATCTCAAATGTAACGTCCATTGTTCAAAGTGCCGTCAATGCGAACAAGAGGTGAACGAGACGTGTAACCAATGGCACGCCATATCATCATGCCGGGTGATACGCCAGAATGGCGATGGCGAATACACGCTTCCAGTGTATTTTCACCGAGATATCGCCAAACACGGATGGGACCATCATGATGCTGTAAACAGAACCTGGATTCATCCGAAAAAATGACGTTTTGCCATTTGTGCACCCAGGTTCGTCGTCGAGTACACCATCGCAGGCGCTCTTGTCTGTGATGCAGCGTCAAGGGTAACCGCAGTCATGGTCTCCGAGCTGATAGTCCATGCTGCTGCAAACGTCGTCGAACTGTTCGTGCAGATGGTTGTTGTCTTGCAAACGTCCCCATCTGTTGTCTCAGGGATCGAGACGTGGCTGCACGATCCGTTACAGCCATGCGGCTAAGATGCCTGTCATCTCGATTGCTAGTGATAGGAGGCCGTTGGGATCCAGCACGGCGTTCCGTATTACCCACCTGAACCCACCGATTCCATATGCTGCAAACAGTCATTGGATCTCGACCAACGCGAGCAGCAATGTCGCGATGCGATAAACCACAATCGCGATAGGCTACAATCCGACCTTTATCAAAGTCGGAAACGTGATGGTACGCATTTCTCCTTCTTACACGAGGCATCACAACAACGTTTCACCAGGCAACGCCGGTCAACTGCTTTTTGTGTATGAGAAATCGGTTGGAAACTGTCCTCAGGTCAGCACGTTGTGAGTGTCGCCACCTGCGCCAAAGTAGTGTGAATGCTCTGAAAAGCTATACAACAGCATCTTCTTCCTGTCGGTTACATTTCGCGTCTGTAGCACGTCATCTTCGTGGTTTAGCAATTTTAATGGCCAGTAGTGTATTTATATTCACACTTATAAATCTGAAAACAGAGGAAAACCATAGAAATTACTTTTTATACATAATCAATGGTACATAAAAGAAAACTGAAAACAGCACAATATTTTTATAAAAATTTTCGTGTGATCTGATGCATCAAATGTATATATAGGTTAAAACTGAGAAGTTCCGCAGTTTTCACATTCGATAATTTGACTTCGGTGGTGGTTGACCAAGGTTTCCTGCGTGAACAGCAGGAAGTCTAGGTTCGGACGCCGTTGCAGGCGGTCAGGCTGTGTTTTTGAGAAAGTTTTATCTGATGAGCTGTTAAGTAGCCGCTAGTTCGCGCGTGTGAGTTATTCAAAGTTCGTCATCTGATGAACTTTTTACTTTTCGGGTTGTGTGTAATCTAAGCTGCAGTTACAAGGTTTAAGTGTGTAGCCGTTGTGGAATTTGTAGTTTGATATGCTGTGAAATTTTATCTGTTTTCTAACGATAACTCACATAATAAATCGTGGTTTACTCAACCGCCTCCAAGAACTTAAGAAACTCGGTCAGGCTTTGAAATCAATTTATTGTGAACTGTGTGTGACTTCTGATTTTTATATCTTCTTATTGTAAATATACTAATTCGAGAAACCTTAAAAAATATTCATAAGTGCGTACGTGATTTTTGCATAGCAAATCCTGCCTTCATTTATATTAAATCATTTTGTGAAACGTTGGATTCATTGCGACGAATGTGAATTGGCTGCCCGTAGACGAAACATTAGCCAGACTTGTGAGTCCAACCACAGTTATGGGGGTGGGGTTTGGGGGGGGGGGCACTAAAGTGTTCGTGCTGTGTAATGTTTGGGTAAATCTTTTCGTGCGGTAGCACGTGGGGGCTACGAGCTAATACAGAACTTGTGAACTGCTTAGAACATTGATCTTCGGTGAGTTGACGAGAGAGATTCATCCACACCACATGCGCATTCCGAAACAACCCGTACGATCGCAAGATTTCGTTAGATTATAAGAAATAATACTGAATTTCGGCATTTCACAGAATACGTTTTCCAATAACCCAAAAACCGAGGACCCAAGCAAAATAAAAAAAAAAAATTAAAAACACCAATGTCATCATTCAAAAGATGTTGAAATTCAGACCTTAAGTTATATTTAATACCTCTAGTAGCGATAAATTTAAGGTAATTAATTTTTACAGCAATAGAGGCACTATGTATAATTTTGTGTGTGATAAATAATAACAGATTTGAACTAAGGGCAGTGGCGAAGTTGTATATGATCGGTTCGCTTTGAGAGGCTGGCTAGCAAGAAGTGCGCTGATGAATGACGTATCAGCCGCAAATGAAGTGTTTAAAATTATGTGGCCTATAAATTGAGGAAATTAAACTTGTAGAATTTCTGCAGGAGTTTGAGAACTTACGGTTTTTGGCAGTTGTACTCGCGGACCTCGATTAGCAGAGTGGAGTTAGAAGTGGGAAAATTGTGTGTATGTTCGGGACTTCTTAAACTTTGAACTGTAATGTCCTGTTTAGAGACTTTACAAATTTTGGCACTAGTCCATACGCAATAAAATATTATCCACAACCAGTTTTTAAACATTTGAATAGCAATGTGATGTGACGAACGTAGTGTAGTCTTAATCGAGCTCATGAACCAGTCTATCGTTGCACTAACAAAAGTAAACAAGAACTCAATAAACATTTTTATCAAGGAACAACTTGTGTTACGGACATTCACTCATTTCCCTAACCATAATTCTGCTCTCAATTTAATCAAATTATAGAAAGTCAACAGATCAATAGATAACGGGATAATACAATATAAATATATGGATATAAAATGATAATCCACCCACGAGAATAAAAAATGGTTGACTGGTGTGATGTTTGTAGCCAGACGCAGTTTGAAGTTGTTTCCCCTAGACAACTTCCTCTGAACTTCAGCGTAATTCTTGAACTCTTTGACAAGCCACTGAGGAAAATAAGATGGTTGACTGGTGTCATGGTCGTTTTTAGATGCAGACTGCAATTACTTCTCCTCATCAGTTCCTTCTATATACGTCAGTCTGGATGTCGAATGGTGCTAAACGCGGCCGTACTTATCACACTTCGCTGTAAAGAGTGCTAACAGCGGCAGTGGTAGAGGGGAACGACAAACATATGCGCTAAAAACACAGCGGTCAGTCCTAGCTTATCGCGTCCCATGCTGCATTGCGGAGACGTCCAGCTGGGTCGAGCAGCACGCAGCGCGACATGCTTTTGGCGTATGGTGAAGCAAAAGGCAATTGGATAGCAGCGTTATGCACCCCTTTTCTTCTTTTTTTTTTCACCAGTCTTCTGAAAGATCAGATGTGGCCCGCCACGGATTCCTCTCTCCTGTGCCAACCTTTTCATTTCAGAGTACCACTTCAACAAAAGTCCTCAATTATTGGCTGGATTTATTCCAATCTCTGTCTTCCTCTAGACTTTTTTGCATTTATAGCTCCCTCTAGTGACGTTTATGTTATTCCCTGATGTCTTAAAAGATGTCCGATCATACTGACCGTTTTTTAGTCGGTGTTTTGCACTCACCGATTTTGTGGAGAACCTCCTCGTTCTTCACCTTATCAATTCATCTCATTTTCAACGTTCTACCGTAGCACCACGCCTGAAACGCTTCCATTCTCTTCTCTTCCGGTTTTCTCACAGCCCATGTTTCATTAACATACAATGCTGTGTTCCAAACGTGCATTCTCAGAAATTTCTTCCTCAGATTAAGGCCTATGTTTCATACTTGCAGACTTGTCATGGCCAGGAATGCCCTTTCTGCCACTGTCAATTTGCTTTTTAGGCCCTACTTGCTGCGTCTATCATCTGTTATTTTCCTACCTTTGTAACAGCATTCGTTATGTTCGTCTACTTCGTGAAACCCTAATCTGATGATTCTCGCTGTTCTCATTTCTCCTACTTCTCATTACTTTCTTCTTCTACTTACTCTCAATCCATATTCTATCCTCATTAGACAAATAACTACATTAAACAAACCAAGTAATTCTTTTTCACTTTCACTAAGGGTGGCAATTTCATCAGCGAAATTCATCATTGATATCCTTCCATCCTGAATTTTAATCCCACTTTTGAACCTTTCTTTTATTTTCGTCACTACTTTTTCGATGTATAGATTGAACAGTTGGGGCGAAAGACTACATCTCAGTCTTACATCCTTTTTAAACCGACCACTTCAGCCTTGGTCTTCAGTTTTATTATTCTCTCTGGGTTCTTGCAGATATTGTATATTACCCATCTTTCGATATAGCTTACCAGTAATTCTTTCGGAATTCAAACATCTTGCACAATTTTTTATATTGTCAAACCCAATTTTCAGGGCGACAAATGCTATGAACGTTACCAACCGTAACGTCAGAACTGCCTCTCTGACGCCCTTATCTTTCCTAAAGCCAAACTGATCGTCATTCAACAGATCCACAATTTCTTTTCCACTCTTCTGTATTTTATTCTTGTCAGCAAGTTAGATGCATGAGCTGTTAAGCTGACTGTGGGAAAATTATCGCACTTGTCGGCTCCAGCAATATCTGCCATTGTATGGATGATATGTTTTCCAAAGTCTAATGATATATCGCAGTCTCTTACATTACACACGCCAACGTGAACGTTGTTTTGTTGGTATTTCACCCAATGGTTTCAGAAATTTCGATATAATGTTATGTATTCGTTCTACATTATCTGATCTTAAGTTGTCCAAAGCTCTCTTAAATTATGATTCTAACACTGGATTCCCTATTATTCCCTGTGACTTTTGTTTCTTCTTCTGTCACTTCATTTTACAAGTTTTCCCCTTCATAGAGGCCTTGGATGAACTCCTTCTACCTATCTGTTCTCTCCTCTGCATCTGACAGTGGAATTTCTCTTGTACTCTAAATGTTCCCCTTTTCTTTAATTTCACGGAAATTTGTTTTGACTTTTTTTATGCTGAGATTGCCCATCTGACAATCGTTTGTTTTTCAGTTTCTTCACATTTTTCATGCATCCATTTCACCTTAGCTTCCCTGCACTTCCTATTTATTTCATTCCTAAGTGACTTGTATTTCTGTGTTACGCGTCTGTAGGCAACAGTATCCCATTACGAGTCAGCCTTACCACTCCATTTTTGCGACCATTCACCAGCATCTGTATGAAACAGGTGGTCCCATAGGGTGTTGACACCGACAGAAGTCACGCGTGGAGCGTGCGCACACCACGATTTGCGAAGGACGAATAGAGAGTATCAGCATAGACCGATCTGCAGGTACCCGCGTTGTGGGATACGTGAGGCAAAGCTGTCAAGTTCCAAGCTTGGCGGGTGCTGCATGGAGAGGGAAGGAATCCATTCCGTCTTCAGAAGACACAGGCGCTGTTGGACCTCTGTTTTGCTCCATATGTGGAGTCAAGGCGGTAGTTAATGCAGTGTTGCAGCAGGCAGCCGTATTACGCTGTGTATGTATTGTTCATGGACGAAGCGCCCTTCATCGATGAGGGTGTGTTTAACGCTCACAGTTGCCGCGTGCGAGAGGAGGTGAAGCTCCCCATCACCCTCGATCTAGGTCCTCTGGAAAATGTCACCATGAATGTGTGGGCTGTAATGTTCCGCGGTTACTTGACTGGCCGCTACACGCTCATAGTGGACACCTGTATAACGTTGATATGGAAAGTGCTGACGGAGTTACCGGAGGAGGTGCCACTTGCAGTCCGTCGACATATGTGATTCCAGCACTATGGGGTACCCACACACATCGGTAGAACTGCCAGAACCCAAAGAGGACGGATGACTGGGGATCGCTGGTTTAGTCGAGGCGACCTGTAACGTGGGCGGCTAAGTTATCTGGCCTCAATCCGTTGGACTTCTTCCTGTGCGCCCATCTACAGCATGTGGTGTACGAAACCTCTGTGAGGTCAGCGGAAGACCCAGTGACGAGGTTGCACGCAGTGTGTGAGGTTGTTCACACCATGTCCATTACCTTTGAGCCAGAATGATAGTCCATGGTACGCAGATACCAGGCATGCTGCGAGGCTGAAGGCAGGTATTTTGAGCACCTACTATATTTGTATATGTGTTGAATGCATTGCTGCGGGGAGTACCAGCGATTCGATGGACTAATTTAAAAGAGTGAACAAAACAGTCTCCATCGCAATAGAACTACTATTTTTTAACGTTAGTTTCACATGTTGTTTGTCCGCAGCTCGTGGTCGTGCGGTAGCGTTCTCGCTTCCCGCGCCCGGGTTCCCGGGTTCGATTCCCGGCGGGGTCAGGGATTTTCTCTGCCTCGTGATGACTGGGTGTTGTGTGATGTCCTTAGGTTAGTTAGGTTTAAGTAGTTCTAAGTTCTAGGGGACTGATGACCGTAGATGTTAAGTCTCATAGTGCTCAGAGCCATTTGAACTATTTTTGATCACATGTTCTTTACTTTATACAGTGTATTTAATTTCCTGTAATGTACATTTCTTGGAGCCTGTCGCCTGATGCCTAACATATTGTTTACAAGTACTCCACGTTTCCTTGCATTCATGTTTCCTGTCCTTTAAATTCAATAAAGACGTCGACGTCTAGGAATATCTGCCGTTATTCATGTAATGCTGCCGATTGCAGCAAACTCTAGCGGAGTATATGTTCACCAACGTAATTTTGACGTTGTCGTTGTCTGTCTGTTACATCCCGTGTACTATACCGCAAAAAATGCAGATTGTATAGAGGATTCCGGCAGACAATACACCGCATATAGAATCCTGTGTCCGAAACCGTATCAATGGAGCCCCTCGACTTTTGTAAGTCCCATCTGCTTTCTGTACAAGTTGCAAATGGCGATTTCCAACCTGTATTTTACCCCAACTGCCTTCAGAATTTCAAACTGTCAAATAATTCATGGTCAAAAGCTTTCTCTAAATCTACAAATGCTATAAATAGATGTTTGCCTTTCCTTAACCTATCTTCTAAGAAAAGTCGTAGGGTCAGTATTGCCTTGACTGTTCCTACATCTCTGCGGAATCCAAACTGTCTTCTCCGAGGTCGGCTTCTACCAGTTTTACATTCTTGTGCAAATAATTTCTGTTAGTACTTTGCAGCCACGACTTATTAAACTGATAGTTCGCTAATTGTACGCCTGCCAGCATCTTCTATCTTCGGAAATGAAATTAGTATATCATAGCTAACACTTGGTTCAAGAATCACAAAAGAAGGTTGTACACATGGAAGAATCCTGGAAATACTAGAAGGTTTCAGATAGATTATATAATGGTAAGACAGAGATTTAGGAACCAAGTTTTAAATTGTAAGACATTTCCAGGGGCAGATGTGGACTCTGACCACAATCTATTGGTTATGAACTGTAGATTAAAACTGAAGAAACTGCAAAAAGGTGGGAATTTAAGGAGATGGTACCTGGATAAACTGACTAAACCAGAGGTTTTACAGAGTTTCAGGGAGAGCATAAAGGAACAATTGTCACAAATAGGCGAAAGAAATACAGTAGAAGAAGAATGGGTAGCTCTGAGGGATGAACTAGGGAATGCAGTAGAGGATCAAATAGGTAAAAAGACGAGGGCTAGTAGAAATCCTTGGGTAACAGAAGAAATATTGAATTTAATTGATGAAAGGAGAAAATATAAAAATGCAGTAAATGAAGCAGGCAAAAAGGAATAAAAACGTCTCAAAAATGAGATCGACAGGAAGTGCAAAATGGCTAAGCAGGGATGGCTAGAGGACAAACGTAAGGATGTAGAGGCTTATCTCACTAGGAGTAAGATAGATACTGCCTACAGGAAAATTAAAGAGACCTTTGGAAAAAAGAGAACCAATTGTATGAATATCAAGAGCTCAGATGGAAACCCAGTTGTAAGCAAAGAAGGGAAAGCAGAAAGGTGGAAGGAGTATATACAGGGTCTATGCAAGGGCGACGTACTTGAGGACAATATTATGGAAATGGAAGACAATGTAGATGAAGACGAAATGGGAGATACAATACTGCGTGAAGAGTTTGACACAGCACTGAAAGATCTGAGTCGAAACAAGGCCCCACGAGTAGACAACATACCATTAGAACTACTGACGGCCTTGGGAGAGCCAGTCCTGACAAAACTCTACCATCTCGTGAGCAAGATGTATGAGACAGGCGAAATACCCTCAGACTTCAAGAAGAATATAATAATTCCAATCCCCAAGAAAGCAGGTGTTGACAGATGTGAAAATTACCGACCGAACAATCAGTTTAATAAGCCATAGCTGCAAAATACTAACGCGAATTCTTTACAGACGAATGGAAAAACTACTAGAAGCCAACCTTGGGAAAGATCAGTTTGGATTCCGTAGAAACGGAACCTTACCTTACGACTTATCTTAGAAGAAAGATTAAGGAAAGGAAAACCTACGTTTCTAGCATTTGTAGACTTAGAGAAAGCTTTTGACAATGTTGACTGGAATACTCTCTTTCAAATTCTAAAGGTGGCAGGGGTAAAATACAGGGAGCGAAAGGCTATTTACAATTTGTACAGAAACCAGATGACAGTTATAAGAGCCGAGGGACATGAAAGGGAAGCAGCGGTTGGGAAGGAAGTGAGACAGGGTTGTAACCTCTCCCCGATGTTATTCAATCTGTATATTGAGCAAGCAGTAAAGGAAACAAAATAAAAATTCGGAGTAGGTATTAAAATCCATGGAGAAGAAATAAAAACATTGAGGTTCGCCGATGACATTGTAATTCTGTCAGAGACAGCAAAGGGCTTGGAAGAGCAGTTGAATGGAATGGATAGTGTCTTGAAAGGAGGATATAAGATGAACATCAACAAAAGCAAAATGAGGATAATGGAATGTAGTCGAATTAAGTCGGGTGATGCTGAGGGAATTAGATTAGGAAATGAGACACTTAAAGTTGTAAAGGAGTTTTGCTATTTGGGGAGCAAAATAACTGATGATGGTCGAAGTAGAGAGGATATAAAATGTAGACTGGCAATGGCAAGAATAGCGTTTCTGAAGAAGAGAAATTTGTTAACATCGAGTATAGATTTAAGTGTCAGGAAGTCGTTTCTGAAAGTATTTGTATGGAGTGTAGCCACGTATGGAAGTGAAACATGGACGATAAATAGTTTAGACAAGAAGAGAATAGAAGTTTTCGAAATGTGGTGCTACAGAAGAATGCTGAAGATTAGATGGGTAGATCACATAACTAATGAGGAGGTATTGAAAAGAATTGGGGAGAAGAGGAGTTTATGGCACAACTTGACAAGAAGAAGGGACCGGTTGGTAGGACATGTTCTGAGGCATCAAGGGATCACAAATTTAGCATTCGAGGGCAGTGTGGAGGGTAAAAATCATAGAGGGAGACCAAGAAATGAATACACTAAGCAGATTCAGAAGGACGTTGGTTGCAGTAAGTCCTGGGAGATGAAGAAGCTTGCACAGGATAGAGTAGCATGGAGAGCTGCATCAAACCAGTCTCAGGATTAAAGACCACAACAACAACAACATATTCTTCTTGAAACCTAAGAATTTTTTGCCTGTCTCATACGTCTTATACACCAGATGGAATAGTTCTGTCATGGCTGGTTCTCCCAAGGCTATCCGTGGTTCGGACGAAATTCTGTTCAGGGGGCTTTCTTTCGACTTCTGTCTCTGTCCGATTATTCTCCCAGTATCATACCTCCATCTCAAGTTCATCTGTGTCCTCTTCAGTTTCTACAATGTTGCTTGCAAGTAGATATCCTTTGTGTAGACTCTATATGTAGTCCTTCCACTTTTCTGTTTTCCATTCTTTGCTTATGATGGTTTTCCATCTGAGCTCTTGATATTCATACAGCTCCTTCTCTCCTCTCCAAAGGCCACTTTAAGTTTTCTACCCAACTGTCAACAAGCTCTGATTCTTCCAATTTATCCAGGTCCTATTTCCTAATTTTGTACCTTTTGCAATTTATTCAGTTTAAATCTTCAACTCATAATTGTCTTCCGGATCCACATCAGCCTCTAGAAATGCCTTGCAATTTGAAATCTGGTTCGGAAATCTCTGTATTACCACTATGCAACAGATCTGAAATCTTCCAGTGTCTGCAGATCTCTCCCACGTGTACTTCTTTCTTTCTTGGCTCTAAGAACCAAGTCTTAGCGATGATTAAATTATGCTCTGTGCAAAATTCTTCCAGGGGAATTCCTCTTTCATTCCTTTCCCCCTTCATTATTCACCTACTATTTTTTTCTCTTCCTTTTCTTACTAACGAATTCCAGTCCCCTTCCTTAAATTGTCGCCTGCCTTAAATATCTGAATAATTTCTTGAATCTCATCATACATTTCTACAGTCTGTTCATCATCTGCAGAGCTAGTTGGCATGTAAACTATACTACTTTGGTAGGTGTGGGCTTCGTGTCTGTCTTGGCTACGATAACGCGTTCATTATGCCGTTTATAGTAGCTTACCGCATTCCTATTTTCTTATTCTTATTATACCCACTCCAGCTTTACCCTTATTTGATTTGTATTTATAACACAGTGTTCACCTGACCAGAAGTCTTGTTACTCCTGCCTCCTAACATTACTAATTCCCATATATCTATCTTAAGCCTATCCCTTTCACTTTTTAAATTTTCTAACTGCACGATTAAGGGATCTAACATCCCACTGTCCGATCCGTAGAACACCAGTTTCGTTTCACCTGATGACGATGTCCTCCTGAGCAATCCCCGCCAGGAGATCCGAATGGGAGACAATTTTCCTGTGTAATATTTTACCCCAGAGGATGCTGTTATCATTTAACCACGCAATAGAACTGGATGCCGTCAGGAACAATTACGGTTGTAGTTTCCCCTGCTTTCACCCGTCCGCTGTACCAGTACAGCATGGCCATTTTCGTCGGTGTCACAAGGCCCTTGCAGCTACTGAAAACGTTCCGGCCCTCTTCAGGAACCACACGTTTGTCTGGCCTCTCAACAGTCACCCCTCCATTGTGGTTGCACCTACGGTACGGCTACTTGCATCGTTGAGACACGCAAGCCACCGCAGCATTGGCAAGTTCCATGGTTCACATTTACATCGGGCAACTGCAGATCAGACTCTTCAGGATATTAACAGTTTAAATGAACACTGAAGTTTTAATATGTGTTGTGTATGAAACAATCTAATAACTGAGTCCACGAATATATCATTTGAGTGTGCAAATCTATTAGGCTTTTGGCATACATCCAGATTTTTCAGAGCATGTAGGGAGCTATAGCTGACACCAAGTATGGTCATACAACTGACAATATTATCAAATTACGAAAGTTGTAAAATCTTTTTTGGATTTGTGAACTAAGTCTGGTTTATTGATAGTTCAGCGTCCCCCTTTTCCAGTTATTTGCTTGCCGAGTGTGTACCCCTCTGCTGTTAAGTTACTGCAGTCTAAAAGCAGGTAGTCATTAGTTTGGTCTCCTCCACTACATGTGCACAGAGCATCTTTACTTGTTTAGAACCGTTTCTGATAGCTTTCAATTTTACCTGGCCTCTGAACATGGCTGTAAAATTCGGTGATAAGGGTAGGTTAATAGTTAAACTGTGGTGGATCTTATGAAAATACGGATTCGTATTTTCTCCCGTTTTTAGTTCGTTGTCAATCAATCTCCAATCTCTTTCTGCATTTTTCTCTTAGTTTATTCTTTACTACGTATATAGATAGTTGGCTGTAACTGACATCCGTGATCGGATTGAACTCTTAGCCATATTATGTACTAGTTCATTGCCACAAACGCCAGTGGGAGATTTAACCAATCCGAAAAGTACCTGCCTGTTGTGCTTCTGTAATCTTGTAATTTTGGGTCGTATTTCTTCAGCCAATAAGATGTGATACTTCTGATTTCGTAATGAATGCAATGTTATCCTACCGTCGGTGTGGATTACAGCAACTCTGTCAATATCCGTTAGATTGCTAATTGACTCAAGTGAATTTAGATGGGCAAGTTGTTCTAGCCGGTTGTTGGAGCATTTGAGCTGTAGTTGATGAGTAAGTTTCTGTCTGATAAATATTGCTGTCCCTGGGTTAACTCCGCCGTCTGATTTGCGTCCATCCATATCCACTTCAAGAAAGTAGGACTTATTTTCTTCCTTTCCCATTATTGCGGAAAAGTCTTCTGCATGTGGCGAGCTTCTTTACTCTACGGCGATGTCTATGGTCGGTCTGGCTCCTTTAGCGTTGACTAAAAGCTAAACTCATCCCGAACGGGCCATGAAGGCCCAACGGTACCGACCTGCTGCCGTGTCATCCTCAGCCCACAGGCGTCATTGGATGCGGAGATGGAGGGCATGAGATCAGCACACCTTTCTCCCAGCCGTATTTCAGTTTCCGAGGCCGTTACAGTTGACTACGTCGTTACATTTAGCTAAACTTCGTATCTTAGGAGTTATCAGTGTGAGGCCTTCTGCAACGCTTAACGCTTTATTGGATGTCATCCTGTCAGCTTTCGCTGTCTTCAAATTGATTAATCGATGAGTTCTACTAATTTGTCGCTCTAATTCTTCTATCCATAAGGGCGATGTGTGCGATGATATAGATAATATCGCTCCTTTATAAATTGTCCATAGTGTCGCAGTGCATAGAACACAGTTCAGGTTAGGTGATCGTGTCAGAGCGTCAATTAATGCTGCGCATTTGTCTGTAGTGTGATAGATATGTTTGTTGAATGTAACTTACTATCGACGATGACCCCCGGCATTTTAGATGATCTGTCTATCCTGTTGAAATCTTTGTTCTTAAGGGAAATGCTAATTTTTGATGTTGCATATCATCTTTTCCTGGTGATCAGCACAGCTTTTGATTTCTGTTCGCCGGCCGTTGTGGCCGAGCGGTTCTAGGCGCTTCAGTCTGGAACCGCGCGACCTCTACGGTCGCAGGTTCGAATCCTGCCTCGGGCATAGATTTGTGTGATGTCCTTAGATTAGTTAGGTTTAAGTAACTCTAAGTTCTAGGGTACTGATGACGTCAGATGTTAAGTCCCATAGTGCTCAGAGCCATTTGAACCATTTGATTTCTGTTCGGTGAATCGGACTTTGGGGATACCAGCTCAAGTTGCTATTTGCAGCATGTTTATAAAGGAGAGATTCTCAGTTTCAAGAGCGTTTTTGCCTTTAGTTCGTAGGATTGAATCGTCCGCAAAAGCAGTTATGAGAAAGTGCTTTGAGTAAGGCAAGTTAAGTAACGAATAAGAAATATCTTCCATAGACTTGGACACCAACAAGAGAATTGTAGACAGCCTATGGTTCAATATCTGTTCGAAGTTAACGTTGTTACTTTGCGGCGGAAATAGCTGGGTGTCATGCCGCAGCGATTCCCAGGGCATTAAAAATCTCACAACGATTTTAAAATACTTGGCGACTAGACTGAGGCAAATGCTCGTTGTACATCGAAACTCATCATGATGGCACATTTTGGCTGTAAGACACTAACGATAAATTTTTTTACCTGCCACTAATGCGTTAGTCACGCTTGTTTGTGGCCTGAGATCTTACTGATTTTTGTGTCGAAGATCTCTGGAGTAGATGAAACTCATTAATCGATTTATTGAAAGTTTTTCCATTATCTACGCTTCTGTATATAAATGATTGGCTCGGCGGAACTTTCTATGCAGCATTCTTTCCCAGGGGTGACTATTGGTATTATTTTAGGTCTCCTTTATTGTTTTGGAAGGCATCCGATTTGAAAGCAACGATTTTAGGATGTTGTAACAAACTGAGGGAAGTGTTGAACGCTGTAAGCATAAATGTACTATGGAAGCTGTGATCTACTGGCGTCTTTTTGGAATCCACGTGATGTAGTATTTCAAGAATTTTCTGTTACGTGAAATCTTTATCGATTTCTGTTTCAGTAAAGCCCCTAAGTTCTTTATAGCATTCATTATCTTCTTTATCGACTGGTATAACGTAGTCTTACGTGTAATTCAATGTATCGTTTAAGTTTAATGTCATCGTATTGTCTTGTTCTCGTAGAGTGGTCATTAACGTAGTCTTCCTTACGTCACCCGATGCTAAATCGCAGACTGTGTGCCATGGATTGCTGCCAGACGTGAAAATACAATATGACTTCCATAATTGTAATTTTCCTTTAGGAACTGACTCTGTTTGATCTTTCCTCTGCTTAAGATACATTTCCCTGCTTGAGGCCTTAATATCTTGTCGATCTTCATCTTTGGTATAATCGCCGTGCAGCATTATTAATTCGGCTGTCTGTCACGGGACTGACCACATTCTACGCTCAAATCGTTGCAGTTCTTTTGCTATGAAGTCCTTCTTGTTGGTTCTGTCTTTAATAGCTTCGTAGACTGTCGTGAAACTGTCGATGTTTGTTTCTTTCTCCATCGATCTACTCTCTTGTGTGTCCATATTTTTAAAGGCATCGTGGCAGTTGGATTTACATACTTCTGTTCCAGTTTTTGCTTCTCAAAATCATTTTTTTTCTTTTGCTCATTGACTAGGTATTTAATGCTGTCGAACGTACCAACAATGTGATGTAGCGAGGATGCAGGTATAGTAAAAGTGGTAATTCTATGTTCCGAGCAACTTCCTTCGTCACAGCATTTCCAGTCAGTGAATAATCGTACCAGGCAGTCGCTATGTTACTTTTTCAGTACTACTCTCGTATCTAGCAATATCACTGTGTTCGTTCATGATAAAGATTAGTAGCACTCAAATATACTACCATGCCTTTCCTCCTGTCATTGGTAGTTTTATCGTGTTGCATTGCCAATCGATCATTACTGTCCACTGCAATTATCACTCCAGCTACACTCTTAAAACGAAAAATCTTGTCGAGTTTGTCGAGGCTAGCGTTTATACACGTTCATATACATGAAATTTGTAAGACTCGTTGATGAGTTCGAAGACGTTCTTGTCTTCATCGGAAAGGGCGTGCAGTATTATGGCATCTATTAAATTGTTGGTAACGACCACTGATGCTCGTTTTCGCAAATTTGCTACACAAAATACTCTACAGTTTCTTCCTGTTCCAAACTACATTGTTGTTTAAACTGTAAAATTCTTCGAGAAATCTGATGTCAAAGTTGTTTTCGCCACAAGTTGTGTAGCCGGTCGAGAACGCTGCAGAGTTACTTACACGCATGTAACGAGTTGTCGCGAATTCCGTGTAGTATTTGAGGACATTCTACTAGAGTTGTCGGAGGATGGTTGCTTAATCGTTTGTGTTGTCTTGGTATTTTGTGGTAGAAGGTATGTAGGCACAACTGTGCATCTTGTTTCCTTTCTGATGCTTGTGAGAATCTTTGTAATTCGTTGCGTACGTTGATGTCTTTTGTCTTTACGGGGTTCAATGGATCATTTTCCTCACGGCTTTCTAATTCTTTGTATATTTTTTTGCTCTGGGTAACACGTTTCTATACGTTTTGGTAGCCTTTACGAAAGATTTGAATTCTTCCACTAAGAAATAGTCTTCGTCAGCTTGTTCAGCACAATGTGACGTGTCTCCCACGGAGACATCCGGAATTACTGAAGCACGTTCACATTTATTATCATCACAATCGTCCCGATGTTCTACAGGTATGGACTAGAGAGTACTGTAGGCTACAGAGTACTGTGGTATGACTCCACACAAGAGCTGCTTCACATGAACTTATTTGAAACTGAGGATGATTGCAAGATGCTGATATGGAAACTGAGACAGGTGGCGTTCACCGACATTTGTAGTCTGACGGGCATATAGTGAGTCGATTTAAATGCCACATCTTCGATTGTTTCATAGTGGATCTTGCTGATCAATTATAAGTGGGGGCTATTGGGAGCTTCTGATCTCTTTGTATTAAGTTATGGAGTTACCATATGAGAAGAAGGGTGACGTCGCTTCGTATGTTCAGAGTACAATTTTAAAATCGTCGCAGGAGAAATGTCGACGTCTTATTCCGTCTTATACACTGTTTACAATGTAGCAAGCGTTTCTCGCACTTATTGACTTACAGAAGTTGTAGACTTAAATGCAGGGAAGTCGTTGACGCTCGACAAGATTTGGGCAGGTTTTCTTTATGTGACATTAGCTTCACAGTTATTGCAAATTACATGATCCATTGATACATGAACTTTAAAAATATTGCTTTCGAGTGGAATCTGTAATTTCGGTGGCACTTTCCCAAGATAGTCGATTACGAACTGTGGAGTACGTCGAAAAACTTGTGAGCACAACCATGTAGCTTAGACCCTGACGGTATTTCGCACTTGCGTCTAACGACTCGGCTGTATTTAGACATTTGGTTAATAACTGAGCCATCACGTATGAAAAGGAACTCACTGGAAAAAAAACCTCGTATGCTTGTTCTTTTGAAGCACCTATATGATGCGAACATCCCCTTAATCTCTATGTGTCGTTACCGCAGTAAGCGGTCAACAGTTTGTCTAAGGGAAATACGGGTTGCTGCCACCTACGATATGCGAACTGTGCGTAATATCTGTGCCCGATGTTACATCACTCACCTCCCGCAAGTTATCACCGATGGCGGTATCAGGTACAGTCTCGGTGAGGACCGCTTTGTCTGGAGTGATGGTGCTGTCAGGGACGACACGACAGGTGACTGACGGCATGTTGCAGCTTTCGAGGGTTGACCGCTGTGCGCGCAACGGTGTTTCCATATTGCGAGACTATGACAGTAGCGCCGCCATGCAATTGGCAGTTGAACAAGCCATGGCTGGCCACTGACCTTGTCGGCTGTTTACGTTTCCAGACAACTTAAGTTCTTAACAAAAACACCAGGACCGACTACACGAACAGTTCCACGCAATCACTAATAATAAAAAAATCGACTTTCAAACGCAGTAAACGAACTAACTAAATACTCACAGAAAGTCGCAGTCGTGTAATCTCGGAAAGCGCACACATCAGTTCAGTAGCTGCTTCTCTTGTCCGATGAAATCTGGATGCTTACGTGCACTGCAGCATAAATAAATCCGTAGGGAAGGAACGTCCTAGGACTACTTATCATGTACTGAAAATAAACAATGGAAAAGCACGACATTTGGCAGCATTTTAAATTAATGCCAACGCCATAAACACGAGACGAGGAAGAAGACGAAGAAGCAGAAGAAGAAGAAGGGAAAGAAGAAGAAGAAGTTGATGACGATCAAATAATAGTAGTGATGATGTTGCACTCGTATCCTACAAAAGAAAGAAGTGGCGATTGCTATGAATAAAATCTGAACCTTATTCATGTATGTAGTGTCTGTTCTTTCGGACACGTCCGAAAGAATAAACACCAAGCGGAATACGCAGCTGTGATGTATGTTACGCAATTGAAAGTGGAGAGGGGACGGGAGAAAGGAAAGGAAAAGAACTACCAGTTGCACCGGGACGTTATACGGAATCAGAGGAAACGAGTGAAAACGTGCTCCGGACAGGGACTCTAACAACGGATCTCCCGTTTACTTGGCAGTTGCGTTAGCCACAGCGCAGTCTGAACACAGCGTTTACTAAAGATGCGCAGGCTGTTTCAACACGTTCCCTGGACAACTCACATCCCCACCCAGCGCCACTTACACTATGTGATCAAAAGTATCCAGACAACCACAAAAACATACGTTTTTCATATTAGGTGCATTGTGCTGCCACGTACTGCCAGGTACTCCATATTAACTTATCAACGATCTCAGTAGTCATTAGACATTGTGAGACAACAGAATTGGGCGCTTCGCGAGCGTGGTTAGGTGATTGGGTGTCACTTGTGTCATACGTCTGTACGCGATATTTCCACAACTCCAAGCATCTCTAGGGACACGTACAGTACAAAAGCGTACAGGCCGACCTAGTCTGTTGACTAACAGAGACCGCCGATAGTTGAAGAGGGTCGTAATGTGTAATAAGCAGACACATATCCAGACCATAACACAGGAATTCCAAACAGCATCAGGACCCACTGAAAGTACTATGACAGACGTGAGGTGAGAAAACTTGGATTCCATGGTCGAGCGGCTGTTCATAAGCCACGCATCACACCGGTAAATGCCAAACGACACCTTTCTTGGTGTAACGAACGTAAACATTGGACGACTGAACAGTGTAAAAACGTTGTGTGGATTGGCGAATCACAGTACACAATGTGACAATCCGATGGTTGGTTTTGGGTTTGGCGAATGACAGGTGAGCGTCATCTGCCAGCGTGTATAGTGCCAACAGTAAAATTCGGAGGCGGTGGTGTTATGGCGTAGTCGTGTTTTTCATAGAGGGGGCTTGCACCCCTTGTTGTTTTGCGTGGCACTATCACAGCACAGGCCTACATTGATGTTTTAAGCACTTTCTAGCTTCCCACTGTTGAAGAGCAATTCGGGGATGGCAATTGCATCTTTCAACACGATCGAGCACCTGTTGATAATGCACGACCTGTGGCGGAGTGGTTACACGACATAAACATCCCTGTAATGGACGGGACTGCACAGAGTCCTGACCTGAATCCTACAGATCACCTTTGGGATATTTTGCAACGCCGACATCCTGCCAGGCCTCACCGACCGACATCGATACCTCTCCTCAGTGTAGCACTCCGTGAAGAATGTGCTGCCATTCCCCAAGAAACCTTCCAGCACCTCATTGAACGTATGCCTGTGGGAGTGGAAGCTATCATCAAGTCTAAGTGTGGACCAACACCATATTGAATTCCTGCATTACCGATGGAGGGCGCCACGAATTTGTAAGTCATTTTCAGCTAGGTGTCGGGATACTTTTTATCCGTGTTCTCCAAGCTCGTTAATTTATATTACCACTGGACGTCAACGAAATGTGCATCCACACTGAAGAATGTTGATTCATTCATTGCAGTTGCGGGCTACCACCCTCATATTCGGATGGCTATTTTCTGTTAAATAGATGTTTTGATCAACAGTAAGTCTTCTGGCCCTCCACTGCACAAGGATATCTGAATGTTTAGTAACACTTCGCAAGTCGTTTCCTTAATAAAAACACGCTAAAATGCTTATATTCATAAGTTTCAGTATTTGGCGACTTGTCTTGATGTGGCATCCACCTTATCTTCTGTCCCTAGACTCACATATTACAAACAACAAAAGAAAACTTCAGTTTCGCATACTTTTACAGCTGGATATCAAATACGTAGCATCAGCTAATTAGCTAGTCAGCTGGATGCATTACTGTGAGTCCTACTAATTTGTGAACTTGCCGTAAGAGGACAGATAGATGTTTTAGAGCCCCAAGTTCCGTCGACAATGAGTAGAGCCGAGATACTGAACAAAATAGGAGGAAGGAGTCGGTTGTGGACTTAACGATCTAGCCCTTTTGTTATTGTGATGATAGAACATGGTAAGCCGAACAATGGAATGGTGGATGGCGGACCTGAATTTGTCCCAGCGTTCAAGTATCGTACTGGAATGAAGCCTGGTTCTGCTAAGGATGATCTTGGTTTGCGTAAGGTAGGTGCCTGTTGTATTCCTTGCCATACTTTGCTCAGTGGGGAATGTGGAGGGCCGGTTTACTGAGGAGAAGCGTCACTAGAGATGGAGGTTTTGCATAAATTCTGAAGTGAATCCTACTCTCTATCTTCTCAAAATATGGGGGAACAGAGTTTATGCTATTTCACCTGTTGTTTAGTAATTTTCACTATCAATAATTTTTAGCGTCGTTTATCTTCGGTTGTGTGGTAGCGCTAATGTTTACAGCGTCTGTTTGCTTTATCTTTCCGAGACTGCTCTGCAAACCGAGGTTCTAATTCACGTGTATAGCGCTTATTTGCTGCAATTTTGCCTGGGAAATGACAAGGTGTGAACCTGTCGAAACACCGGCGGTGGTCAACGGCGTGACCCGGCTGCATTCCTGTAAGTTATTTGAACACCAGATAGCAGTTTTCATCCTAGTGAGCGTCCGGATAATTTACCAGAGCCACAACCCCGTTCATGTCAGTTGTCTTAAACATGTCGCTAACATATTCACGTGTCCCCCATTATTTTAATGCAGGAGTTTGCCTGACTACAAGATTTTCTCGATTTGGTTCAAATTGTTCAAATGGCTCTAAGCACAATGGGATTTAACAGCTGTGGTCATCAGTCCCCTAGAACTTAGAACTGCTTAAACCTAACTAACCTAATGACATCACACACATCCATGCCCGAGGCAGGGTTCGAACCTGCGACCGTAGCAGCAGAGCGGTTTATCAGTCTGGAAAGGGGAGCACTGGGTAGCAGTTCCTATTACTAGTAAACAAGATAATGTCACTACATGAACTCTGTGCGTCAGTTACTCGCTTTAATAGAAATCTACACACGTTAAATCATCGTTAGATGCGATACAAAGGTAATTTTGAACCGAAAATAATGAACAGACTGCCATATCGTCTCTTACTTTCCCCACTGCCACCAGACAGTTCACGTCTTTATTTTAAAGTGATATTCATTATGAATTTGGCTGAACCTAGCAACTGTAGATTCTGTTAATTGTATAAACACAGAAACCAACCACGTCCACTCATTTTGCGCTTAATTTTGTTAAGACCGCATTTCCACTTGGCTGCAGTTGACGGTATAATGTAAATTTTAGATATCATGTAGAATCTGTAGGGAAAATGAAATATTCATGTTATTTTTATCTATATGACAGTGATGGACAACATCTAAATGCTGTGGTTGTACCTCATATTGACAGACAGATACTATTTTTCGTTGAGCTGGTCACAGATTTACAGTTAATGTTTCCCTGAGTAAAGTCAAAGCTGTGGAGCCCTTTGTTATGTTAGTCCAATAATTGTGGAAGAGACTACAATCAGGCTGTATATAAACACATTTCTGTCGTCACAATAATACGGCATTCCAATACCTGTTTCAATATTATTTTTGCGTTTCTAAGGCAGTGAATTTTTATACTGCTCGAATTATCCTTGTTGGATTGGTGCAAAATTTGTTTGGTACATAAGTTCGCACCGTTTTTTCATAAGTTTAATGAAGTCCCTGTTATGTGTATCTGTTGTCTTTATTACACATAACAGAGACTTTAATAGTCAATAATGTAAGTCCGTGTTATGTGTATCTGTTGTCTTTATTACACATAATAGAGACTTTAATAGTCAATAATATATTCTCCTTCGCTGTTTACAATACCCAGTCAACACTGGGATACCTTTTCGATTCCGCTACTTTAGGAATCACGTGGTTCTGAGGGGAAGAACTTGTCGGTCCATGTTCGGAGGGCATTTTCATACGGAAAGGAAGTTCTTTGTTCGACAGAGAGCGGGAAAGGTGAAAACCTAACGGGGCAAGATCAGGTGAATAAGGTGGGTGCGGTATATTTCCCAACCCAGCTGGAATATAGTGTTTCATATCAGTCTAGCAGAATGCGTGCGAGCATTATTATGGAGTAGCATCACTTCAAACAGTCTGGGCATTGTTATCGGATTTCGTCATGCCGGACGGTGTGGCTGAGCGGTTCTAGGCGCTTCAGTCTGAAACCGCGCGACCGCTACGGACACAGGTTCGAATCCTGCCTCGGGCATGGATTTGTGTGATGTCCTTAGTTTAGTTAGGTTTAAGTAATTCTAAGTTCTAGGGGACTGATGACATGTTAAGTCCCATAGATTTCAAAGCCATTTGAACCATTTGATTTCGCCGTTAAATCGTCTCATTTGCTCACAATAAATGTCAGCAGTGATTATTACGTCTCGGGGAAAAAATTCGTAGCTCATCACAGGATCGCTTAACGTTATCTTTTGCGGATGGGCGCAAGTCTTTGTACTGAAAGTTGCTGCTTTATTTGGACTCATCCGTTCCTTTCTTTTTCTTACGTTGGCCTAAAGACATCATTTCTCAACACCATTAACGATACAGCATAGGACTTACCGGTGTTATTCACCAGCCAATTGACTAGCAAGCGGAGATGCACATATGGCGAACCACCGAGTTTTGTGATTTTGGCTTAGAGCATGCGGCACCCATACACCCGATTTTTGAACCTTCCCCATTGTATACAAATGTCGCACGATGGTGGAATGATTATAGTTCATCACATTTGCCAGTTCACGATTAATGCATTTAAACGATCTGCATCAAACCCCGAAGGTCTCCCTGAACATGGGGAACCACTAATATCAAAACAGTCCTCATTAAAACGAGAAAAACAAGTTGCTGCCGTGCTCTGTCCAATGGGATTATCCCCATATACCGCGCAAATGTTTTTGACTGCCTTCGCTGGTGTCATCCCTTTGTTGAACTCAAACAGAATAATACGTCGGAAATGTTCCGATTACTCTTCTTGGCACTGCATTTTCTAGCGGATATAGCTCCATTCACTATCTCCAAATAACAAAATTCCAATATGTATATTCAAACAGCAACAGTGGACTACAAATAAACAAGGACAGTCGATGAATAAACCCTTAGCAACCGGAAGACCAACGTGCAAACCAAAAATACTACGAACTTATCCACCATCCTAAAACGTGCGTAGTAGTTCTGATTGAACAATTTTAGTAAATGATCGGCACTGGAATAGAACACATGTCTACTCTTGTACGAAATGCTTGTTCTGATAATCGTGAGTCGGGTACTGCGCTGCTCTAAATGAAAGGAATGACCTACATTCCAGATCCGTAACTCAGGATTTAATGTGCCTGATAGCTTCATAATTCGGGTAACATTTCATGGAGACAGACACGGAATCCTCTGCTGGTTTGTTTGCCTGGCCACTGACCATCAATCAGCAGGAGTAAATGCCGCCTCCCCGTGTATGCGCTGTATGTTAATTCCCCATTAGCATATCAATTACAAGGACTTGTTGACGACGAGCGGATAATGTGTGCAATCGTTTATCAAAATAGAATCCGTGTCGCTACGGTTCCAACATGCAGTACATACCACGATCATAAATTGCAGGCTGTAAGTTACCGCTAAATGGGACACTGTGACGATACAGTTTTCGTTTCGCTAAATCCGGCGCTCGATACTTGGTCATAGTGAGAGCACCGGAATTTCTAATTTCCTTCTAATTTTTGCAGTGCTGCTTTATTTTAGAGTGCAGAAATGACTGCTTCGTACGCTTCGTGTAGTATTTCATACGTCGAATCGACTGTTCCCTGCCGTTTTTAAAAGGGCCACCGTATTGCGTACCAGAAGGTGTATTACGAATCTTTGCTGAATACCGTCTATTAATAAGAAAAACGTATAAGAATAACCATGCATGTTAAACCGAAGTGTGAGATTAGCCTTTCAAAATATGGAGAACATCGTCGAAAGCGACTAGTGTTTTATTTGTGCAAGTGAACGTTTGTGAAATCTCAACTTAAATAATCAACAGTTTTGCCAGAGATTACACAGCATTTGAAAGGAAAGGCGGAGGTAATGCTTCCACTTGATTCGCAATTAAATACAATTCTGGAAAGATAATTACGGCAGAGTTCGTATTCAGTCGTGTTACAAAGGAAATGCAGTATCGGACAGCGATTCGAATCCCCTGGCCAGCGTGAGTATCGACATTGAGGAAAGTTCAGAGGTGCTTGGGCTTGTTTCCACGCCCACAGCTTGTTCATGATGAGGATGATGATAACCTGCGCAGAGTAGGACAGAAAAGGCTAAACATATTCTTACTAGTCTTTCGTTAAACTGTCATACCGTACTTCAAATTCGAATGCCGCAAAAATGCTTCTTGAACTTTGCTGTACTACTTTGTTATTCAAGACGTCAATACGTTTCCATCATTCCGATCAATTCTAATTATTCAATTAATCTTGCTCTTTTACAGTCAGAGACATGGGGTTTCCAGAAGTCTTCATCTACATCTACATCTACGTGTTTTCTCTGCTATTCACAATAAAGTGCCTGGCAGAAGGTTCAATGAACCACCTTCAAGCTGTCTCTCTACCGTTCCACTCTCAAACGTCGAGCGGGAAAAACGAGCACTTAAATTTTTCTGTGCGAGCCCTGATTTCTCTTATTTTATCGTGATGATCATTTCTCCCTATGTAGGTGGGTGCCAACAGAATGTTTTCGCAATTGGAGGAGAAAACTGATGATTGAAATTTCATGAGAAGATCCCGTCGCAACGAAAAACGGCTTTGTTTTAATAATTGCCACTGCAATTCACGAATCACGTCTGTGACACTATCTCCCCTACTTCGCGATAATACAAAACGAGCTGCCCTTCTTTTTACTTTTCGATGTCACCCGTCAGTCCCATTTGATGCGGATCCCGCACCGCACAGCAGTACTCCAAAACAGGCTGGACAAGCGTGGTGTAAGAAGTCTCTTTAGTAGACCTGTTGCACTTCTAAACGTTCTGCCAACGAATCACAGTCTTTGGTTCGCTCTACCCACAACATTATATATGTGATGGTTCCAATTTCGGCTATTTGTAATTGTAATCATTAAGTGTTTAGTTACCTTCACAGCCTTCAGATTTGTGTGACTTATCGCGTAATCGAAATTTAGCGGATTTCTTTTAGCCCTCATGTGAATAACTTCACACTTTTCTTTATTCACGGTCAATTGCCACTTTTCGCACCATACAGATACCCTATCTAAATCATTTTGCAATTCGTGTTGGTCATCTGATGACTATACAAGACGGTAAATGACAGAATCATCTGCAAACAATCTACGACGGCTACTGAGATTGTCTCCTATGTCGTTAATATAGGTCAGGAACATATAACACTTTCATGTGTTCTTGAGGATTTCCTGTTGTAAGTACGTCTGCTCGTCTTTTTATGTTTATAATTTTTATATTTATAATGTTTCATCATCTCTTTTTCCATAGCGTATTAATAATTATTTCGTCTGTAAACTATTTACATCAGTTATCCATGCCCCAAGTTATTGAAATTTCCTCACATTCTGAATGTTTCCACATTTCATAGTCATCCATATATATATATATAGTCATTCACGTTTCCTAAATGTTTTTCATGTGTTCTTTCCTCGAAAGAGGAATGTGAATCTCTGAATGCAGATTCTTCCGGCCTTTATTGCTGACGAAATCTTCTCGGCCTTCCAGATAGCTGCGTTGAAATTACGCAACGTTTAGATGAGTGTCATTCTCACTAACGTTTTCGCCAGAAGCGGACGAGAGTGACATCACAGTCTACGACAGATACTCGGGAAACTCTATGGGACCGGAAAATGCTGATTTTTGACAGGTGAAGTGATGCTAGTGCTCCAAGCGTGTAGCTTGTTATAAAAGAAGAGACGGGTGACATA
This sequence comes from Schistocerca nitens, assembly GCF_023898315.1. Lineage (NCBI taxonomy): Eukaryota > Metazoa > Arthropoda > Insecta > Orthoptera > Acrididae > Schistocerca > Schistocerca nitens. The sequence continues at coordinate 418,280,386 of NC_064615.1, forward strand.
CCACACAATAGGTCTAACGTAAATATATACTGATAACATGCTATTTTTGATCTGTTAGTTCCATATTTCCCAGTCACTAAACGTGGCAATAATTTTTCATCAGAATAGTCAGTTAAAGTGATATCCCGTCGCCTGTAAATGACAACATATAAAATTAGGATCTCAGTTCAGTGTAATCGTAGACGGTCCACAGTAGCAGAGTGGTAACCGTATCATCCTTTAAGACGACAAGTGAGTTTTAACCTGATGTCTTTCAGTTCAAATCACGAGTGCACTGGCGTGATTGGCGCGTACTTTCTGATGCTTTGCGACAATTTTAGTTCGTTTCACGAGTTTATTTGCGAATTTCTCATTTCAGTACATTCAGAACTAGAAATGTAAAAACATAGAGCTAGGAACGTAAAAACATTCTTGGAGATTAGCTGCTAATTCTTCTTATATATACCCTTTTGACTTTATAGTTGCCTCTATGCCTTTCATATACCTATCACGTTATTCTGTTCTGCTTCCCCGGTATCTAAATGGGTATGTATTGTCACGATTCGCTTTACATTTAGTCGCCTAGCATGGCCACCTGCCGCGCTTCTTCTTTATGTGCATATCGGAAACTACAGCTAGCATAGGTTCCATTACATATAGCACAAAAGGCAATTCCTTTTCCCTTTCAGCTACAACTGCTGTAAAATGATTTAATTGTATTGCGCTAAGCAATAATAGTCCTTTACTTAATTTAAATCCAAATGAGGCTGCTACAGTTTTTTACGACGCCGAATAAACTCCGAGTTACGCACTCATTTCCATTTTGAATGTGCTTCTTCTCTCCATATACATGATACACCGCCGTTTCGCAGCGTGCTTGTACACATCAGCAGCTTGACGGCGCTTCGGTAGTGAAGTACACTATGATGTCAAAAGTATCCGGACCCCCCCAAAAACTCCAAACGTGCTCAGGTGATTGGGTATCACTTGTGTCATACGTCTGTACGCGAGATTTCCACACTCCTAAACATCCCTCGGTTCACTGTTTCCAATATGATGTTGTTGTTGTGGTCTTCGGTCCTGAGACTGGTTTGATGCAGCTCTCCATGCTACTCTATCCTGCGCAAGCTACTTCATCTCCCAGTACCTACTGCAACCTACGTCCTTCTGTATCTGTTTAAGTGTATTCATCTCTTGGTATCCCTCTACGATTTTTACCCTCCATGCTACCGTCCAATATCAAATTGGTGATCCTTTGATGCCACAGAACATGTCCTACCAACCGATCCCTTCTTCTAGTCAAGTTGTGCCACAAACTTCTCTTCTCCCCAATCCTATTCAATACATCCTCATTAGTTATATGATCTACCCACCTAATCTTCAGCATTCTTCTGTAGCACCACATTTCGAAAGCTTCTATTCTCTTCTTGTCCAAACTAGTTATCGTCCACGTTTCACTTCCATACATGGCTACACTCCATACAAATACTTTCAGAAACGACTTCCTGACACTTAAATCTATACTTGATGTTAACAAATTTCTCTTCTTCAGAAACGCTTTCCTTGCCATTGCCAGTCTACATTTTATATCCTCTCTACTTCGACCATCATCAGTTATTTTGCTCCCCAAATAGCAAAACTCCTTTCCTACTTTAAGTGTCTCATTTCCTAATCTAATTCCCTCAGCATCACTCGACTTCAAAAAAAAAAAAAAAATGGTTCTGAGCACTATGGGACTTAACATCTATGGTCATCAGTCCCCGAGAACTTAGAACTACTTAAACCTAACTAACCTAAGGACAGCACACAACACCCAGCCATCACGAGGCAGAGAAAATCCCTGACCCCGCCGGGAATCGAACCCGGGAACCCGTGTGTGGGAAGCGAGAACGCTACCGCATGGCCACGAGATGCGGGCATCACTCGACTCAATTCGACTACATTCCATTATCCTCGTTTTGCTTTTGTTGATGTTCATCTTATATCCTCCTTTCAAGACACTATCCATTCCGTTCAACTGCTCTTCTAAGTCCTTTGCTGTCTCTGACAGAATTATAATGTCTTCAGCGAACCTCAAAGTTTTTATTTCTTCTCCATGGATTTTAATACCTACTCCGAATTTTTATTTTGTCTCCTTTACTGCTTGCTCAATGTACAGATTGAATAACATCGGGGAGAGTCTACAACCATGTCTCACTCCCTTCCCAACCACTGCTTCCCTTTCATGCCCCTCGACTCTTATAACTGCCATCTGGTTTCTGTACAAATTGTAAATAGCCTTTCGCTCCCTGTATTTTACCCCTGCCACCTTCAGAATTTGAAAGAGAGTATTCCAGTCAACAATGTCAAAAGCTTCTCTAGGTCTACAAATGCTAGAAACGTACGTTTGCCTTTCCTTAATGTAGCTTCTAAGTTAAGTCGTAGGGTCAGTATTGCCTCACGTGTTCCAATATTTCTAAGGAATCCAAACTGATCTTCCCCGAGGTTGGCTTCTACCAGTTTTTCCATTCGTCTGTAAAGAATTCGCGTTAGTGTTTCGCATCCGTGACTTATTAAACTGATTGCTCGGTAATTTTCAGATCTGTCAGCACCTGCTTTCTTTGGGATTGGAATTATTATGTGATAGTGAAGTGTCCGCAGCTCGTGGTCGTGCGGTAGCGTTCTCGCTTCCCGCTCCCGGGTTCCCGGGTTCGATTCCCGGCGGGGTCAGGGATTTTCTCTGCCTCGTGATGACTGGGTGTTGTGTGATGTCCTTAGTTTAATTAGGTTTAAGTAGTTCTAAGTTCTGGGGGACTGATGACCATAGATGTTAAGTCCCATAGTGCTGAGAGCCATTTGAACCATTGATAGTGAAGTGGAAACGTGAAGGGACACGTACAGCACAAAAGCCTACAGGCCGACCTCGTCTGTTGACTGACAGAGACCGCCGACAGTTGAAGAGGGTCGTAATGTGTAATAAGCAGACACATATCCAGACCACAACACAGGAATTCCAAACAGCATCAGGACCCACTGAAAGTACTATGACAGACGTGTGGTGAGAAAACTTGGAATTCATGGCCGAGCGGCTGCTCATAAGTCACACATCACGCCCGTAAATGCCAAACGACACCTTGCTTGGTGTAAGGACCGTAAACGTCGGACGATTGAACAGTGGAAAACGTTGTTTGGAGTGACAAATCACGGTACATAATGTGGCAATCCGATGGCAGGGTGTGGGTATGGCGAATGCCCGGTGAACGCCATCTGCCAGCGTGTGTAGTACAACTGCAAAATTCGGAGGCGGTGGTGTTATGGTGTGGTCGTGTTTCTCATGGAGGAGGCTTGCACCCGTTGTTGTTTTGCGTGGCACAATCAGAGCACAGGTCTACATTGATGTTTTAAGCACCCTCTTTCTTCCCACTGTTGAAGAGCCATTCGGGGATGGCATATTTCAACACGATCGAGCACCTGTTCATAAAGCAGAGTGGTTACACGACAACAACATCCCTGTAATGGACTGGCCTGTACACAGTCCTGACCTGAATCCTACAGAACACCTTTGGGATGTTTTGGAAGGCCGACTTAGTGTCAGGACTCACCGACCGACATCGATACCTCTCCTCAGTGCAGCACTCCGGGAAGAACGGGTTGCCGTTGCCCAAGAAACCTTCCAGCACCTGATTGAACGTTTGCCTGCGAGAGTGGAAGCTGTCATCAAGGCTAAGGGTGGGCCAGCACCGTACTGAATTGCAGCATTACCGATGGAGGGCGCCACGAACTTGTAAGGCATTTTCAGTCAGATGTCTGCATACGTTTTATCACATACTGTAGCAGAAAAGCTGAGGAAGCTTCGTGACAAACTGTTTAGGGCTCTGGTGACACTGTTCAAAACGTTGTGGAATTGCAACCCACAAATCGGGTGGACGCCCGAGAAGATTTCGTCGAACGTAAAGCTGTTTTAGTCACTCGTTGTTGGAGGTGCCTTCAAACGCTGCAAAGCAGTAGCCAACATTTTCCACATTTTCTTTGAATCTTTCATGGAAACACCTAAAATTAAAGTTTACGGAGGAGATAATTATGAAAATAACATTGAAGATGCAATTAGATGTCCGTTTCTTTGTTTTACTTTTCATAGCTTCGCTTCTAAATGTGACCATCTACATACTTGACTATTCTCTGTCGGAAGTAGTTCGCCGAAGGCTAAGTTACCTCTGCTGCCGTTAGTGCGCTGCTGCTGGAGATTCTGGGTGTCTGATAGGAAACGACTGACATAGATTCAGTAAACTTTCACAAGTACCATTCACAGATTTTTGGTACCCTAGTTTATTGCTTACAAGTTTTGAGCGGAAAAATTTCGGCTGAATATCCGCGAGTTATAGATTTAGAAATATGTCACATCCCGATCTCTCTCACATCGCAAAGTACGATTTTTGTGCTAATTCTATATAGCTTTCTATTGTAATTCCCAACAATCTGGAAAAATGTGGACAAATTACATCCAGGCATACGTCTCATGACTTGTCTCAAGTGAACAATTTGCCTTTCAGCGGACAAATAAACTCCATATTTTCTATTGTGGCATTACAGAGAACTGACCCGACGCAGTTACGACAATTCTTTATGAGTATGTTCGTTACAACGTTTTTCATAGTCGCAGATTTACATCAAGAGGTACTGAATTCTGAGCACTTTAAGCGTGTTCTATATCGGAATGTACGATGCTATCTGCTTCAACGACTCACCGAAACATATCGAACCAGCACAAGTGAAGGCTCCCACCTCAGCCTTTAACCTCGCCGCTTGCAGCAAGTCCCACGAGCTACAGTCCTACCAGTTATCTCAGATTTTTGGGAAGGAAGCGTCAAGTGCTTGCTGTTGCTGAACTTCATTTGTGGGTCTAGACATTCTTCAGATCGTATATCATGCAGTATCAGTCGCGTATTGAACGAGCCTCAACTTTCACGGATATAACTCACTTTCGAAAGTTCTAATTGTGTGATTGCGGTCAAAATTGTTTGTGATGTTAGAATTTTCCTTTTATGCAAGCATTGCAAACGTGAGGTAGATCCAGTCGTAGTACAAAATCCTACAGGGAGACCGCCCAGAAGTAGAATTTTTGTAATTTTTTGTATTTGTGGTATGTGAAGATCAGAACTCAGATATCAATATGTTGGGTGCTGCTTGCGCTGCTTAGCATATAGCATACCACTGTGATGCTACAGTCCGACCTGTGTTGACCTTTAGAGAAGGGAAGCACCCCATGTGATCACACGAGTTAATTTTAAGGGAATGGTAATGTCGCACAGTGGAAACTTCTTACTGATACAAGAGGGAAGAGGGGTGGGGGCAGATCGATTATGTAAATACGTGTACCACACCATACTCATAGGTATATTACTGAGCGGAGGAATCACCTATCGATAGCAAAAACCAGGTTTAATAACTGGACAGTGGCGTATAATTACAAAATATAATCTCGGAACAGACGGGTGGGCACAATAAAAATATAGTTACGAGAACAATTCGGAGGTACGACCAATGACTGCAAATACGGTTAGTTACTTACACAAAGGACATGGAAAAATAGGCAGGAAAAAAAGTAAATCGCCAAAGTGCATATGAAAGCAACACACTGGCCGCAAGACTTTAAAACTGTGCAGTCGTCCCCTAAAGGGAGTTAACTAGCATCGTGTCCCTACTGCATCGGTGTTTGCAACGTTGGCCCATCCTTATCAAGAAAATGGTTCAAATGGCTCTGAGCACTATGGGACTTAACAGCTATGGTCATCAGTCCCCTAGAACTTAGAACTACTTAAACCTAACTAACCTAAGGACATCACACAACATCCAGTCATCACGAGGGAGAGAAAATCCCTGACCCCGCCGGGAATCGAACCCGGGAACCCGGGCGTGGGAAGCGAGAACGCTACCGCACGACCACGAGCTGCGGACCCTTATCAAGCTGTGTAGTGTGAAAGTTGAAGTTGGTACTGTTAGCGGCTGGGGATTCTTGAGTTCAGCCTGTCCTTTGTATTGAGTGCTAAAGTGGAGACATCCTTTTACACGACAGCAAGGCCCCTCCAAATGTTTATTCTTCCATGGTGCAGCAATAAGACATGACTCTTCCATAGCCTACTAAAAGTGTTCTCTCTGTTAACACACTGAAACTTTGTTATTTCTTCCAGAGCAAGAAATTAGCCAGCCAGCCAGTACTAGCAGACACTGTGAGTTCCATCCAGTAAGAATATAGTAATAAGGTAAATAAAGTAGTAAGGAAAAGGGAGAGTAAAATTTTCTAGTTTCAATTAGCCCGTGTTATTCTTTCACTTAGAAATATCAACAGCGGCTAGCCAGGGAAGATAAACATTTCACCACTGTACTTGGTCAAGGAGACAATAACCTTGGCACTCCTGATTGGGACTATCAGTGAGGAAATCGTTAAAAGAATGCCAAAATGGATTCGTAACATTATGTAAGAGACAGTGGATTGGACTCAACATCGCCTACCAGGGGTTTGACCAAGCAATAAAGATACTAACAAATTCGTTAAGTAAATGTAATGAGACTGAAGAGCACTGACGATCGGAGAAGAGTAGAACCATTTCGGTCATTACAAATGACGTTAGAGAGTGGAGCGTCTCCTTGACAACATATGCACTTCAACCCCACTAGCAGTTCCTACTCTGTGGAACTGTCCCCACAAATCACTTTGGAGTATGGTCTGAAGATGATCCGCCTTTGGACTGAAACCGATCACCAATAAATGTGATTTATGTGATCTAGACTGCTTTTCTAAGCACAGGTGTAAAACAGTAGGTGTTTACAGCCTGGCAGAAGGCGACCACTACGAATTTGTGGTCGGGAGTGCTCCAGCCCAGCGCCTGCAGATTTGGACGGAAAGGATCTGGCTCACCAACTTCAGCGACAGTGACAGAGAGTGAGTCAAGGAGAAGACAGTGTTCTCAAAATAAAAAATAAAAAAAATATGTGTTCTATGCTATGTCCGTGTTAGGACTTAAAGACTTAGTTGTTACTTTGGATAGAACGAAAGAACCGGCAGATTTATCACAGTTTCACGATAATAGTTGGTAGAAGTATTGTGTTCTGACACTTTTTACAACTTTTAATTTAATGGCAAATAGTGCGCGATGTGGCAGACTTGTACCAGCATCTCGTACTTCGAATAGAAAATACGCTCAAATAGCAGACGAATGTTCAGAGAGCCTTGAGATAGTCATTAGGCGTAGGAATTGGATGTAATGTTTTATTTTTGCAACTGTGGCTAGAGTTAATGTCGGAAGTAGATTTAGTCTGATACGAGTAGGACAGAGAAAGGTAAATTTCACAATAATGGCACAGACAGTGTCAAGTAGTAACGAAGTGATAGAAGCTCTTATGGGGCAAGTTTATAAATTGTTAGAGGACAATGAACAACAGAAAATACTTAATGGACAGCTAAGTAAGCAGTTATAAGCTTTATTGGAAGGACAGCAGCCAGAATCAGGTCTGAATGTAGTTAAAATTGTAGTAAATGTTCCTCCTTCATCCGTTGATCCTTCAGCAGCGAATCTTCCCCTTCTCCAGGAAAACAACAGAGGACATTACCGTATGTATAGATGACATGTTAGCCAGAGTCGCGTTATGTAACTGGTCGGATAAAACATAATTCCTGATGGCCAAGCTTTGTATCAAGGGCAAGACAAAACCCTGTATTTCATACCACGTAATTCTTAATAAGGTATCCACATTCAATGAGTTAACGGAGGGACTGCGTCAAAGGTGCAGAAAAAAGAACAGCATACGGTTTTTAGGGGGAAACTCAGTTGTTTAATACAGAAGGCGAACGAAACAGAATACGCAAAATCAATGTTCACACTCATCAGCTGTCGCACAAGCCAGATCTGAGCAGCGTCTTGGAAATTTGAAAATTTTTGGTAAGGTCTTATGAGACCAAACAGCTGAGGTCATCGGTCCCTAAGATAACACACTACTTAATCTAACTTACGCTATGACTAACACACACACCCATGCCCGAGGGATGACTCGAACCTCTGAAGGGGTAGCCACACGGACCGTGACAAGGCGCCCCTGACCGCGCGGAAAATAGAGTGTTGGACTTGCTTCTCAGAGGGATCCACCCAGATTTTTCATCACGAGTGCGAATGGAAAACATTGAAGATTTAGCCGCAGCACTTCGCGTTGCTACGCGTTTGCAAAAAAATGGGTAGTGCAACTAGGATGTCTACTGACCGGAAGATCTTGTAAAGCATGTTACAGATATGGTCAGAAAGAGCATTTAAAAGCGCAGTTTCGCCAACCCCAACGTTATTGTTGCCATCAGTTCAGGCATAAGGCTTGGGATTGTGAATTACGAAAATAGAGCAAGTACAATGCAAAAGAGAAAAAAAAATTAAACACAAACAGCAATGTTCCTTCGGTCAGGAGGCGTTTCCAGTAAATCGCAGTACTGTAAAAACGTACGCAGAAACGGACTGTTGTTTGATAGATTATTCAGTGGGGACAACTCACCTCAAGCTTAGGGTAGGAAACACATTGTTTCAGGAGCAAATGGAAGTGTTTCCAACACTGGAGTAGGGATTTTATGCAATAAACGGATTAGATCTTCCACTTAGGCATTATGCTAAAACCGGCCTTTGGCAACAAGCAGTTCAACACAAAGGAGATTTGTTTTCTATGGCTGCAACAGTTTCAAATATTTCTGTGTAAGAAGCCATACAGACTGCTAGGGTATTACCAGCTAAACTATGTACAAGTGCATTGAAAGTTGTTTTGCATGACAGAGTACCAGCAGGTATAGGAAAGTTATTTGGGGTTATGATAGATGTCGGTGTTCCACAAGAAGCTTTATGTTTAATGGAACCTCTATCAAGTGATGACATGTTCGAAGAACAGTCTTGTTTTATATGAAGAAGTATAGCCCACACTAGAGAAATAAATGGCCAGGTTATGGTGCCAGAGAGCCTGAATAACTTCGGTATGAACGATGTAAGTCATTTGAAAGGATTTGTAGTAGCTGTGCTACATGTACTCGATGAAGAAGACATAGATGGATTAGAGATAGAGCACAATGTCAAGCAAAACATCAGCACATCTGCATTACGCAACATATTTAGTCACTTAAAAGATAATGATCGATCAGTCAAAATGCCATTACTAGATTGGTGCAAATTTTTGTTTAATTCCGACGGTCCTTTCCCAGACACACCCATATTACAGCATCATATTCAACAGATAGTCATGCAGAAGGCATAATAGAGCGCAGTGATAGTCCCTGGTCAGCGAATATAGTAATCGTGTCAAAAAAATCACCTGAGAGACCAAGAAAATACAGATTCTGTTGGCATTATAGGTTTTTACACAAATGTACAATAACCGATGCATATCTGGTTCCTAAAATAACTGAAACTTTTGATAACCTGGGACAGTGTAAATTCTTTTCTGCGATTGATTTAAGGAGTCTGTGTCACCAGACTGAAGTTCATTCAGAAGAAAATCCAAAAAAGAACATTTACTTCATCATCCTGTTCACTGAGAGTATCACAGAACTACTTTCGGTTTAAAAACGGAAATGCAATAGTTTAGCACGTATTAGATGGAGTCCTTCGAGGTTTAAATGAAAAATAAAAATAAAAATGATGTATTTAAATAATGTCACCGTCTTTTCAAAAGATCTGAATGAACACACAGAGGACCTTAGTAAAATACGCAATAGACTGAAAGCAGTTCCTTTCACGTTAAGCAGATATAAAATTGTAATTTTTCCCAGTCACAAGTTAGTTACCTGGGCATATTATTAGCCAAGGTGGAGTAAGGCTGGATTCTCGTCTCACTTCAGCTACATGTGACTTTTCAGTTCCAAATACTGCTTAGCAGTTTCTTGTATTTGGAAATTTGCCTTGCAGACAGTGCACAACCAATGACTAGATTACTGCAAAATTGGCCTGGTGCGAGTAGGAGTTGCATATTGAGGATCCCATTCAGACTCAGTTACTTATGTAGACAGTTCATCATTTCTGGGAATGGAGAATGTCAGCGATTTGTACCTGTTATCAATACTGATATGTGTAAGATATCGGTCCCAGAGTTTTCAAGACTTTAGAGAACGATTTAGTTTCAAGTCTGGATTTGGATAACAAACGCAAAAGAAATATTTTTTCGTACGATATTAATCACTTTTTTTCTGATGCTGGCGCCATTTGACTGAAATAGCTTTTATTTTATTGTTGTACAATACCGAGCTCGGCCTTAGGCCATTTTCAAGCACAGGAACTGGAATAAAGAATATAAGCATAAACCAGACGAACAAGAAACAGGACAGCCATGAAAAACAGCGTACAAATACCATGCAAGTCCTTGTCAGAAGAGCATATCTGTCATATAGTCCAGATCTGTCACTAGTAAAAGTGAGAACATCTCTGAACCGACTAAATAAGTTGCAGACTTTCATTTCTGGAACATATAGCACAGCTGTTATATGATAATGCTAAACAATAACAAGTATGAACACTATTGTGTCTCAACACCACACTACTGTGTCTGAACAACAGCTGGAATGGATGTAGATGAAACGATCTTCCAAAGATCGTTTGAGAGACATCACATTTAGCACAAAGCAATATTTGGTGTGTTAGGAAACGAGGTAGCTGAAATTTTCAGTAAGCGTGGTAAATACATTAACTTTGTCTAAATCAGTACATAACAGTGTTTACAGTTATGACTTGAGGCCCACTATTAAAGTTCACATGTATGCATCGTGAAGTGTCTTATCGTGATATATTTCTTACAAATATGTTTTTATGTAAAACATGTTGCACTGTAGAGGCGAGTAGTAATATTGTATCGTTACAAATTACAGGAGCAGCACGAACATGCTCCCAAAAGTCTCTCACACTAGCACAATAAACCAATAAAACCACAAGATGAAGAAATGATGGGGAGGGGGAAGGAATATGGATTCAGCTGTGGAGACAACAGAACATGAGATACTATTCATACTCAATAGTAGTAGAGTAGTAGTTTTATTCATCCATAGATCGATTTTTACAAGGTTATAGTACATGTTAAAGTATTTACAAGTTTAGACCAATTTAAAATAAGCTAATTCGTATACACATATATTTACAGGCTTCTAGTTACAGACAATAATTAGATATACTCCAGGTATACAATACTTTCTTTGTAAATAACTTATTAAATAATGTAATGCCACACTGTTCACTCACATCTCACTATCAGTCATTGCACGCACTATACACACATTGTTTCATAACACTTCACTCACTACAGACACACACACACACACACACACACACACACACACACACACACACACACTGGTGATGTCTGCGCCATTTCCTGTATCTCAACGTCCCATTTGCTGTCCTGAAAAACTGATTCAACATCCCTCCATAATGAGTGAGGTGTTGAGCTCAGAAAGTGGAAGAGGTGTTAGTATTGTGCTATGCATAGTTTGGGGATAAGTATTTCTAGAAAGGAAAAAAAGAAGTAAAAAAAACATAAAGTGAAGGTGATATGTGGAATGTTGGATGTTTTATAATCATTATTATTATTATTTATTTATTTGTATAACATTTTTTAATCAAACCCCTACTCTGTTTTATCTAAGTAATCCTTCAATGTATAAAATGTATTGCATAACAGTTGCTTTTTAGCTGCCTTTTCAAATAAGTGTATTTCTGCAATTTCTTTAATCTCTTTTGGTAATTTATTGTACAGTTTTATTCCTTGGTAGAAAATGCTGTTTTGAGTTTTATATTTATTTTTTCTTGGTAACTGTAAGTTGAGTCTATCTCTTGTTGCATGGTCATGGACAGAGCTGTTTGTGCTGTAATTACCAGTGTTATTTCTGATGTGTGTAACTGACTGGTAAATGTATTTACATTTAGCAGTTAAAATACCCAGATCTTTACAATGAGCTTGACTAGTATTTTTGGTTATTATTCTTATGGCTCTTTTCCGTAGTTAGGAAATTGTGTTCATATTTTGTGCCTTTGTTCCCCAAAACAGAATGCCATAGCTAAGAACTGAGTGTAAATATGAATAATATGTAACTAAAAGACACTGCATGTTACACACTGATGATGAGATTCCAAGGGCATAACATGCTGATGACATTCTGTTTGCAAGTACCTTTGTGTGTTCACACCACTTTAACTGAGAAGCAATATTCATTCCCAGAAATTTTGCATTTGTTACACAGTCTATAGAGGTGCCATCTACATTTAATTTAACGTTGTCATTTTTCCTGTTCAATCTGAAATTATTGGCACTAGTTTTCTTTATGTCACATGAATGATGTTCAGAGTTTGGCAATAAGTGTAACTGCTGTGGTGAGAGGAAGGCCGGCTAATGCTTGAACGAAGCCAGCAACTTATTACGAAAGCCAATGTTCAGTCCAGTTTATAATGAACTAATAAAATTGTCTTGAACTACACAAATCAAAAAAAGTTTTCTATCACCGAGGTTCCCACAACTCCGGAAGATAGACGTTGACTGTGGATATTGTTTCACAGGCACAGTCCCTTTGACCGTTCACAGATGTCACTAAACTCGCCCAAAAATGCGTGCATGAGCAGTACCTCTTTGACGGAGGTGGTCCAACAGCCGATCAGTTCCAGTCATTCCACCAGGAAGGAGGTACACGGCTCGTGTTGTCTGCAGTTCAACCATGCCTAGACGGTCAATACCACGGTTCGATCGCGTCCGCATTGTTACTTTGTGCCAGGAAGGGCTCTCAACAAGAAAAGTGTCCAGGGGTCTAGGACTGAACCAAAGCGATGGTTGTTCGTACATGGAGGAGATGCGGAGAGACAGGAATGGTCGATGATATGCCTCGCTCAGGCCGCCAAAGGGCTACTACTGCAGTAGATGACCGCTATCTACAGATTATGAATCGGAGGAACCCTGACAGCAACGCCACCATGTTGAATTATGCTTTTCGTGCAGCCACAGGACATCGTGTTACGACTCAAACTGTGCGCTATAGGCTGCATGATGCACAACGTCACTCCCGACGTTCATGGCGAGGTCCATATTTGCAACTACAACACCATGCAGCGCGGTACAGATGGGCCCAACAACATGCCGAATGGACTACTCAGGATTGGCATCACGTTCTCTTCACCGATGAGTGTCGCATATGCCTTCAACCAGACAATCATCGGAGACGTGTTTGGAGGAAACCCGGTCAGGCTGAACGCCTTAGACACATTGTGCAGCGAGTGCAGCAAGATGGAGGTTCCCTGCTGTTTTGGGATGACATTATGTGGGGTCGACGTACGCAAATGGTGGTCATGGAAGGCGCCGTAACGGCTGTACGGTACGTGAATGCTATCCTACGACTGATAGGGCTACCATATCGGCAGCCTGCTGGCGATGCATTCGTCCTCATGGACAACAATTCGCGCCCCCATCGTGCATATCTTGTGAATGACTTCCTTCAGGATAACGACATCGCTCAACTACAGTGACCAGCGGGTTCTCCAGACATGAACTCTACTGAACATGCCTGGGATGGAATTGAAAAGGGTTGTTAATGGACGACGTGACCCACCAGCCACTCTGAGGGATCTACGCCGAATCGCCGTTGAGGAGTGGGACAATCTGGGCCAACAGTGCCTTGATGAACTTGTGGATAATATTTCACGACTGATACAGGCATGCATCAGTGCAAGAGGACTTGCCACTGGGTATCACAGGTACCGGTGTGTACAGCAATCTGGACCACCACCTTTGAAGGTCTCGCTGTATGATAGTACAACATGAAATGTCTAGTTTTCATGAGCGATGAAAAGGGCGGAAATGATGTTTATGCTGATCTTTATTCCAATTTTCTGTACAGGTTCCGAAGCTCTCGGAATCAAGGTGATGCAAAACTTTTTTGATGTGTGTAAAATACTTAATAGTACGAATATAATACTTACTCCTAACTGTCATGTATATTTTCATATAAAGTATCTGTTGCATTTTAAGTGGCAGTGTCTCAGTAATATATTGTACCTAATTTTGTATGAGCCTCTGTACGAACATGCTGCCAGAAGTAAAAAAAAAGTTGAAACACACACAATTTTATGCTGAAGAAGAAAAGTGGCCCAACTCTCCCGGACTTGTATGTAAAACATTCTCCGTTTTCTTGCCGCGTCAATTCGGGATAAAATCTCAAGATTTCGACAATAGAAGAGTATTTTGAACACTCAAAATAAGAAAGACTTTCATATTTTATACTGGTTCGTTCTGTTTCCATGGTACTTTCCGTATGTACTGTACTGTGAATTGTGGAAAATAAGTTTCAAGATGGGATAAATGCCATTTCTAGCGATATCTTTGTGACATGTAATGTATTTTCATCTTCTGTGTGAGAGACCTGGGGAAGAATAAAATGGGAGCATTGGAAATGTGGTGCTATCAAACAAGCTTAAAAATTAAACGAAAAGGTTCGCTAGAAAATGAAGTAGGCAAAATGAATAGTTGAAGAAAGAAGCCTAATAGAAATCCTTATCAGAGAGAGGGACAAGTTAGTGGGATATCTGCTAGGTCATCTAAGAATAGTTAACCAGGCACTGCGAGAAGTAGTAGCGGAGAAAATTTTAAGGGCAAATAACGACTAAAAAATTATTGGAATGTGAGGTGTAGAGGTTACATAGAAATGAACAGACTAGTAATAGATAGGAAAAGCTGGAAGACAACAACTGAGTAATGGAAAAACTGTTTACATTACAAAAAATTGTTATACCCCTTTCGTTTTGAGATTTGTTCTGTAAATACCAGGTGCACATCCATTTGGGAAGATGTGGGTGGCACTTCATTACATCCCTCCCGAAGAAAATTTTTCGAAAGGCGATTACATTTTTGCGTCAATCAGTTTCTGAGAATACTAGCTAACGTTCAGGAAATGAAGTAATTTGAAACTAGCACTGTTTAAAAAAATGTCGAGGATTTCTAGAGGCTTACAAGCTGCGTTTAATACACGCCACTTTTCAGCTGCTCCACCAAGGTATGGTCCACATAGTTGTTTAATAGGCGCACGTTACAACCTTTTTACATCACACCAGTATCGAAGACGGCAGTCGCTGTATATCGACTTCCATCATTTTTCGTTGCAGTCGAGGAACTTGCATGTCGTTGAATCTCGTATTTGACGGGTTTTATTTTATGACTATGTCGTATGAATATATGCCTGTAGCATTGTAATGTACTCTTTCGACCACCTAATCAAGAAGTTTTAATTTATTTACATTTGCGATATCACAAACCATTATGTCATATGAGGTCATTCACCTCGTACACAAGATGTCATCAGTGACGCTGACATATGCACATATGACGTCGTCAATGATCCCACAATCACGATGCCATCAGGATGGTAGATTGTGAAAACTTTAAAAATTGAGAATGGCAAAGACTTTAAAAATTAAAGAACGAAGATTGTGGGAATTTTAAAAATTAAAGATAGCTTTTGGAAGTAAATCGAAAAAGCACAAGATGGCAGATGGTGGGAAATTTAAAAATTAAAAATGATAGTAAATTTAAAAAATTAAAAATTACAGGTCGAAAATTTGAAAAATTAATGCTGGATAGTGGTAAATTTTAAAGAAATGTAGTATGCCGCTAGCAGGAAATATATATTCAGCTAACCACAGGGGGAAATGGCGGTTATTAATAATAAATTTCGGGTCTGTCTTTGTAATGTGTTAGAGAGGGAGTGGGAAAGGAAAAAAGTTAAAGAAATACTCCAGATATAAAATTCATTATAAAAAAATTACATTCCAAAGAAAATTAGATGCACACTTGGTTGACTGTGCACATTTACGTACATTCTGGAAATGACACGATATATTCTGAGTTAAATTCTGCAGTGTCTTTTGTATTTTACATGTCTTACATTTCTGTAGACATTTAATGTTATGTTACAGTTTTTCACACTACAGTAATAGTAGAACCCATACTAAATTATAAAACCGTCTGTTATACTGAAACAGGCTGCCACACATAGTAGAAGCATACGAATTTAATACGCTTTCTGCTTCATGGACAACACTTTTTAGAATATCATCAACTGTAAATAGTAGGATGTTATAATTCGAGCTAATATATTAGATATCTCCACCAGCTAATGAAGTTTTCGCAGCTGTATCTGCCTTAACGAAATTGGAAAAATCTCGAAATTACTTTTTGTGGTCAAAATGTATGCAGCACAAATAACACAATATTAATGTATCAATCAACTAGTTTGTTATACTGAAACAGAATCACCTCAATGTAATAAACATATTCGTACTTATCATACTCTTCAAAAACAATAAAGTGTTCAGAATTTTGGAAAAGCGGCTAGACCACAACCCAAACCAATGACTTCATGTGCAAAAATGGAACACTCTTGCGAACATTAATATTTACTATCGTTCCACTGCTTGATACCTTATGAAAATGAATCACGAATTTGATATACTCATATGAAACAAAATTGATTTGTATACCATTTTAAAAATCACCTGTGGAATCATTATTCCACCATATCTCATACAGACACTGGCAGTACTGAGCACGTCAAATTCATGTTTGCTGATAGGCAATAACGTTGATGGTAGATACATTTTGTACCCCTTCAGATAAACCAGCACTGTCACTTCGTATTTGGTTATGATGCATATTGCGCTTTCAACATCACCCACATGTTTCAAGTTCTGTCACATTAAAGCAGAAGAATCCCAGATTTTCTTAATTCAACAAGCAAACTATACCTAAATGCAACTTTTACTACTAGTAGTGTATATCAGGCTTACATTTTTAATAATCATGACACATACAGAGTAGCCGAGCGGTTCTAGGCGCTACAGTCTGGAGCCGTGCGACCGCTACGGTCGCAGGTTCAAATCCTGCCTCGGGCATGGCTATGTGTGATGTCCTTAGGTATGTTAGGATTAAGTAGTTCTACGTTCTAGGGGACTGATGACCGCAGCAGTTAAGTCCCATAGTGCTCAGAGCTATTTGAACACATACAGAAGACAGTAGCAGCAGCTGTAGCAGGTACCCCAGTGACTTACTTCTACGAATAGTCGTTTCACGTTTATTCATATTTTCCTGTTGAGGCACAATTTGCCGATTTTTTTCACAAGTTCTGACAAAAAGGTGTTTAGACATTATGTCAATACGTTTTGCAATGATGTATTTCACTGTCTTGACAAGCCAGGATAAGTTGAGTTTGCAAAATATATACCCAAAGAGTGTGTATCGCTGTTGTGGACCAGTTACACTTTTAAAAATGACGTTCTTTAGTTTTGACACGTATGTAATCTTCAAGCAATAATCTACGCATCTTGAGGTTCCTTCTCAGTAGATAGTATTTCATATCACGTGACATGTTGTCTATTGATTTCAATGCTGATAAGAACTCTTATTACTCTACAAATTTATTAGGGTCATTCCAGTGAGTGCAGGTAATATCTGTCGGCCACACTTTTGATACCAGTTCAGATTTCATGACGTATACTGTATCGTGTTTTGGTTCAACAAAAAAAGGTGCTGCCATTTGACCCTCTGTCTCTGCTACACGAAGTCTGTCAAAAAATTCCGGCAGCTTCACCAAAAAATTTATCTACGCTTACCATTTACTTATTACGCATGACCTCCTTCGAAATAGTCTCGTCCACAATTGATACACCACTCCCAACGCCGCTTCCACTTCCGGAAGAAGTCTTGGTGTGCTTCTTGCTGGATCTCGCGAAACGCCACCTGAGAATTTTCTTTTATCTCGTCTATCGTTACAAATCGTAGTCCTTTCAACGGAGCTCTCAACTTTGGAAATAAAAAAAGTCTGCAGGGATCAGGTCTGTAGAGTACGGAGGATTAGGCAACACAGTGATTTCGTATTTTGTGCAATAGTCACCCATCAACAGGAATGAGTGTGCCGGTGCGTTATCGTGATGCAAGAGCCATGAATTGTCTCGCCACATTTCAGGCCGTTCTCTTCTCATTTACTCGCAGGCGTTGCATCATGTCCCGATAGTACCATCGATTAACCGTTTGTTCCTGTGGCACGAATTCCTTCAAAGGCAAAGAAAACTATCAGCATGGCTTTCCCGACAAACTGAAGAGATTGAACCTTGGTCTCAACATCACAGCCCTAGCCTACGTCTCATTAGCAGCTATGATTCTGTTAAGCAAAGTACCGCTCTCATTTGCGCGACCCATAACCTTTTCACAGACTGCAAGACTAAGGTCTTTCTGGTCTTGAGTCAAGAGCGGTGAAACGAACTTGGCGGCAATACGATGCATTCCAAGATGCTGTGTCAGGATTTCGTGATGTGATCTAAATTAAATGTTAGCGTCTTCTGCAATCTCTCGCACAATGTCGTTGACGTTCCTGATATGAGCATCGTCGGCAGACGTCAAAGAGCGTCCTGAACGAGGGTCATCTTTAACATCCGTCCGGCCAGTTTTAAAGCATGTGAACCATTCGTAACACCAAGTACGACTTAAGTACTCATCACCATAGGCTTCCTAAACCATTTGGTGTGTCTCTATAAAGGATTTATTGAGTTTGACGCCAAATTTAATGCTGATGCGTTGCTCCTGTAACTCTGCCATCTCGAAATTCGCAAACTGTGCGACACAACGTTCTACTCAGTATAGAACTAAACAATAACTAACAGACATACATCAATGTAACTTCCGGTAGTAACACATTAAACACAGGCACGTGCAGGGATGCCAACCGAATTACGCACCAACACATCACTGACGCGAATTTACGAATGTTCCAAAAGGTTTTGAACAGACATAATTTTCTTCCATGACTGCTTTTCATCGTTGTCACCATCATTTTTCACATTTTATTCCCCCCCCCCTTCTCGTCGTCCAATATATCCACATTCAGCTTTCATAAATACGTTCCTTTCTTTGGCTTTATCTTCTTCGTCTTTGTCTACTCTTTTCGGAATAGCTGCCCTAATCTATGTAATGGTTGAGAAATAGGCTTAGAAACATTTTTCAGCAGAGAGTCAGGTTCACTTTGCAGCAACGCCCGTTTCCTACTGATATTTCATTGAAACTTCAACACCCGAAACATAAGACTAGTTTTTTGTCCAATGGAATTGGCAAGCGTGTTGGCAACCACAAAGCTCGATCAACAAATGTGCCAACTGTAATCAAATGCTTCAATTTATACCACTGTTCACATAGTTAAACAGTTAAAAAGTTAAACAGCTATATTGTGAAATGTTTAACTGTACCTGTAACCTACTGTTATATGGCAGTTCAGTCCCAAACTGTCCAATAACCCGTTTCATAAGTTATTATGCAGATCTCAATGGTCAGTCAAGTCATATCACTAACGTTGCGTGACAACTGCAAGCAATATTCATTTCTGCCAACGATTGGCTTTCTAATTATTTATGAACCTCCTTCTCTCTTGGTATGGTGAGGGGGTCTTGTAAATACAGAAGCTATTGGGCTTTTAGCTGGCTCGCTAGGGGAACATAATAGTGTAAATGAGTTTTCTACTGAAGCCATTCTGTATTTAAGCATAGAACCGAGGAGGACAGTATGCCATCCTAGCCCTGCAGGGACATTGAGGCCGGTGGAATGCCACAAAATTGCATTGAGTGAAAAATGAAATGAATCCTTTTTGAGTACGATGAGAATCGAAACGTGAGCTTACGAAGTGTGTGAGCAACCTTGAAGTACAGTAGTGGCAACTCGAATGTTTGTTCAGATTTTAGGAAGGGGTTCGCTGGTTGGCTCGTGGTAAATGTTTCAGTAGTTGGCCAAGTTCCCACACAAGTGCGTATTCACGGCTTCTGGTTGACCAAGACTGAAAATCTGTTATGTAGGGAGAGAGATTATCTGCCTTCTTCCTAAGGCCTAGGAAAAAGTATACGTCATTGGTTAACCACTACAAAATTCACTAGCGTAGGAAATGGTTAAACTTGTTTATGAGATTATCTTTGGTGAGAACTAACAAGATCTGTTCCATATGGTCGGTGAGATCCCAATGCTGGCAGAACCAGGTAAGTTTTGTAGAGGAGAGTTAGAACACAGTTGCTTCGGGAGCACTGCAGGAAGCACTTAATGTAGGGCTTGAGTCAGAGTCAGTACACTGGGTCTTAAAGCTAAAAAGCAAGATGTCTCAGACACAGAGCAGAATGTAGTGGCCAAAGTGTACTTAGAATTCTCCAGCTACAACTGTACCATCTTCTGCTCATTTTTAGAGAGATAATCATTGGCTGTCACACCAGCTACTGAGATGAGGTGAGTTTGAAGTCCATTAACTTGCATCAATGTTTCGTTTTGCAGATCTAAGTTTCGTAGCCAGCTTGTTGCATCCAACAAGTACTCAAGCCATTATAGTGATGTGCGTTTATGGTTGTCTGGGGCCCTTCATTCAAATTACTAACCTTTCTCGCAATCATTGGCCGTATTCGTGACACAGTTTTATATCACACTTTTGTATATCCACACATGATTGGCAAGGCTATGGTTCATATTTGAAACCCCTTGTCCACTTTTTAATTGCTTGTGTTCTTGATTCAGTGGGTAAACAATTTTTTGATGTCTTTTTATAATAAATCAGACTGTTAAAGTGAACACTAATTTCATAGTTTGATGGATTCCACTATCAATATGTTAGATGATGTACCCAAACTCTCATGGTTAATTGTACCACATCTAGTAATTTTCACTTAATGAGTCACTATCCGTTGTATGGCGCTGTTTTTTTTTTTTTTAATTTTATGATCTTATGGGGAAGTTCCCATTTCTGTGTGTCACTGGGAATAGGGTCTGTAGTATCTCAAGGTATACTCAACAGCTGATCTGACACCTCAAGCCATTTCCCGTTACCTGTTACCCATTTATCCTCACCCGTTTAGCATTCTCCATTTAATATTCATGATTTATCAACAACCATTACTCATTCACCGTTACACATTTACCGTTACCTGTCTAACAATATTCATTACATGTTACCTATTACTTGTTACTATTACCTGTTACCCATTGTCTGTTACCCATTACTCATTGCCCACTACCCATCACCTTTCACGCATTTACTATTATACATTTATCATTACCTGATTACCATTACCCGTTCACCACTACACATTTGCCATGTGCCATTATCTGTTTATTGTTACTCATTTATCATTACGCGTTTATTTTTTCTCGTTTACCATTACCCATGTACTGTTACATACACTGAAGAGCCAAGGAAACTGGTACACATATCTAATAACGTGTAGAGTCCCCGCGAGCATGCCGAAGTGCCGCAACACGACGTGGCATGGACAAGGCTAATGTCTGAAGTAGTGCTGGAGGGAACTGACACCATGAATCCTGCAGGGCCGTAAGAGTGGAGATCTCTTCTGAAGAACACTTTGCAAGACATCCCAGACATGCTCAACAATGTTCATGTCGGGGGAGTTCGGTGGCCAGCGGAGTGTTTAAACTCAGAAGAGTGTTCCTGGAGCCATTCTGTAGCAATTCTGGTTGCGTGAGATGTCGCATTGTCCTGCTGGAATTACCCTAGTCCGTCGGAATGCACAATGGACATGAACTGATGCAGATGATCAGACATGATGCTTACGTACGTGTCACCTGTCAGAGTTGTTCCTAGACGTATCAGGGGTCCCATATCACTCCAGCTGCACATGCCCCACACCATTACAGAGCCTCCACCAGCATGAACAGTCCCCTGCTAACATCCAGGGTCCATTGATTCATTAGGTTGTCTCCATACCCCTACACGTCCATCCGCCCTATACAACTGCAACGTGACTCATCCGACCACGCAACATGTTTGCAGTCATCAACTTTCCAATGTAGACCCAGAAGAAGGCCGCTGCAACAGCGGCCTAAACGTTGGCTTTTCTCCAGCAGCAGTATTTTATACATTATGACGCCGTACCACACCCAGAAAACGTTTATGTCGACAGTCCAATTTCGGTGTCGATGGGTCCATGCGAGGTGTAAAGCTTTGTGTCACGCAGTCATCAAGGGTACAAGAGTGGGTCTTCGGCTCCGAAAGCCGATATCGATGATGTTTCGTTGTATGGTTCACACGCAGACGCTTGTTGATGGCCCAGCAGTGAAATCTGCGGCATTTTGTGGAAGGGTTGCACTTCTGTCACGTTTAACGATTCTCATCAGTCGTCGTTCGTCCCGTGGTTCCGTTCTTGTAGGATCTTTTCCCGGCCGCGTGCGATGTCGGAGATTTCTTTTTTTTTTTTTTTTGCCCGATTTTTGATGTTCATGGCACGGGAAAATCCTCACTACATCGCTACTTCGGAGATGCCCCATCGCTTATGACCCGACTATAATACCACGTTCAGACACTTAAATCTTGATAACCTGCCATTTTAGCAGCAGTAACCGATGTAACAACTGCGCCAGAGACTTGTCTTATACAGGCGCTGCCGACAGCAGCGCCGTATTTTGCCTGTTTACATGTCTCTGTATTTGAATACATATGTCTATACGAGTTTCTTTGGGGATTCAGTGTTTTACGAGTTATATGTCACTCATTTAGCCTTTGCCCATTTACCTGTTTGCCTATTTACCCAGTGAGAACAAGAAATAGGAGAATAAATCAGCAGTTGATTTTATTTTGCATTTTGAAGTTTACCACAACAGTGGTTGAAATAAAACTTATTTTTGACAGCTACTTGTGTGATATATTGACTGCATGGAGAGTAAGTGTTATATTCGTTGTCAAATAAGAGAAATAAAAATATCGCAAACTGTATTATAGAATACCAACAGTGACAACTGAAATTAGTCACAGCACATATCCGTTCCAAGAGATAAATAGCTTTCGCCATCTACCTTGCATGTTGAACTCAGTGACTTCATCCATCTGTTCCTTGACTTGAACTCTAGTTTACGATTTATTAATATCGATTCCAGACCACGCGTTTCGAATTTTTTTAAGTTTGCTGTTGCTGGACCATTGTTTCTGCAATTCATCTTATCCTCAAAACCACTTTTGTGAATGGGTTCATATATAGTGTTTGCAACACATTTCCCAAAATATTTTCGGTCGAAACTTACCCATAGTTTCTGTAATAGTGCAGTTGCACAAAAAAATAATGGATAACACGGGATGAATTTTCCAGTCAACTTTTGCCCGTTCTTTTCACTATCGAAATATGCCTGAAACTTCAAGTTATGAGGGACAAATTTTTGACGTGAAAATTACATTGTTTACTCTTGTCACTAACTGCACGTTAAGTTGTAAGCTAGATCATGAGTAGTGGTTTGCAGTGTGGCGTACACGTCACAATAAGCTGATTGCGTGTACGCAGGAAAGGACTTCTCGGAACAAACAAAACGCTCAGTCAGCGATTTCGGTCTTTCAGGTGCCTGCTGGTTTCGACACACTTGACAATAATCATAGGACACCTGAGATGTGAAAAATAATTAATATGAGGCTCTGTTGTACCTCAAGTCAGAAATTGAACTTTGTGTGTTACGTAATTTCTCAATAAATGTTTTGAATACTCCACAAAAAAATCAGAACGTTTGGATATTTCTGAGCAATTTGTAAAGTATCCAGAATGAATTTTTACTCTGTAGTCGAATTTGTGCTGATTTGAAACATCCTGGCCGAAATAAAATGTTTATAATCAGCACACATTCTACTGAGAGTGAAATTTCATTCAGGAAAACATTCCTCAAGCTGTGACTAAGCCACATCTCTGTAATATCCTTTCTTCTATGAGCGCTAGTATTGAACGTATGCAGAGTAACTTCCGTGGACTTTGGGAGGTACGAGATGAGGTTTTAGCGGAAGTAAAGCTTTGGGGGATGGCCATGAGTCGTTCCTGGACAGCTGAGACAATACTTTGAATAGGTACATAAAGGAAAAGCCCCGACACACTACGATAAAAGTTATTACCAATAAACACCAGCGCGTCCACTGTAAGCGTCGGCAAAGAGATAATTTGCTACTGCGGAAGGCGAAAGACAAACGATGGTAAGTTTTTTCAATTTTTTTTGGACTATTATTAAAGAGACTCTGTCGTTAGTTCTTCCAGCGAGAAGACGTATTCTTGTGAGAAGTGTGTAGTAGGCATTGTATTATCTGAATAATAATTTTTATGAAAATATGAAGTGTGAGGATTCTTATTAGTGCAAAACCACGAAAGTTTTCATTTCTTTCCGCGAAATATGCTAATGTCATGTCACTAGCTGCATGCATCTGAAGAGGAAGTCTGATTAAGAATCGATATTTTACACACGGTCAAGAATGAGAACTAATTATATAGGAATCGATGTAAGTTAAAAGTGAAGGACATTGCATTCCCTTAAAAATCTATAAGGTATCAAAATGATAAAAGCGTAAAAAATCAATTTCTTTAATTAATTATATTATATATTTTTTAATATAAAAATTTTCAGAACTGGCGACATGACACTGAGAAAGCCATGAAACCAGTTGTGTAAATTATTCAAAATTATTTATGACATTGTATGAAAATGTTTTGCATATACTAATTATTTTTAAATTTTCATATCCAACATCACGACTGGGAGCAAAGTAACCAGAACCAAAAATGATTGTGGATGAAGAAACCACTTCAGGAGGGAATCAAAAGTGAAACCGGAATTTACGGAACATTTTGGAAATACGCTGTTCCTTTCATCGCAGCCAAGGTAAGACCGCTACGCAACCGCTTGGTTAGTTATGCTTGGTAGCGTCTCCTGCGTAGTAATTATACATCCTTTTCCTTAATTTTCCTTCCTAAACGTATTGTAATGAATTTTTTCAGAAATTTTACGTAATGATTAGTGGGAGAAAAGTTTCAAATTTGTGTCACAACATTTCGTGCGTCATAAAAGTAGCCAATTAACGCTTGACGACACGTAAATCGTATGTTCAAATTTCCAAAAATAATATATTTCAGTTTTCTATTTTTCAAAATTTTGATTTTAATATTCAATCAAAGTGGCACGAAAATCAATTTTCATTATTGCTGACAAAGGCGAAAACGCAATGAGCCAAGATGGCGTACAACTGCAAGACAGAACATCGGAAGTACCAGCGCCATGTCTTCCATACTCAGAAGTATTAAGCAGTTCAGAGATGAAGATAACAGAAGTAACAAGTGCAAGTGAGCTTTCACAGAGTTCTAACTTTAATTATACGTTAAAGGCAATCGATGAAGTTACAACACGTATCTCCGCGAGCAACATTCTCCTCCCCCACGAAAACATGGGAAGCGAAGATAACATGATTTTTGACGACACTTTACCGTTAGCAATCATACGAAATCCAAATGTCAATTTACAAAGTACAGTTGTTAACAACCAGAGTACATTGCGTAGAAACCAAAATGACGCGCTTGCCGCTATGCTTCAAAAACTGGACAGTATGCACACTAGTTTGCGGGCAGACATAAAAAATATAAACATCAATTTGCGAACGGTCATAAATACAAAATTTGACAGTTTGTCACAAAACCTTACCATAGTCACACAAGACATAAACAACGTAAAACAAGAGCAGAAACAAGTTTTAAAAGATTTGCAGAATACAATCGAACAACAGATCAACGATTTGACAAAGAATTTTTGCGAAGAAATAAATATAAAATTTAGAGACATGGGAAAACAGCTAAAGCAAGATGTACTTTCCGAAGTAAACAATGACATTATGGAAATAAAACAGAAATTAGACACTCTTAACGAGCAGAATGATACAGTAGGGCAGCAAATAAAAGCGATTAGAGACACACACACAAACCTGAAAGCTACCCAAACACAATTAACTTCCACAGTAAAGAACATCCCTACCGTAGTGAACAAACTGCATAAGGATTCCGAAAATATACCAATAGCTATTTATGAAATCACTTTAAAAGTAGCATCACTTGAAATCGATTCAGTCTGTGCCAAAACGGAAAGAGACAAAATTAGTGAAAATTTATCTGATTTAATTTCACAAGCTGAAGCAGGTACTTTGGACAAAACCAGTACCTCAGCGGAAAAGGTAGTGAAGGAATGTAGATGATGGTAGTTGAAAAAGTTATTCGGCAAAAGGAAAATGACATTGTTGACAAAGTGAATACCAATTTGCAAGTTACGGAGCAGAGGAGACGCAACTACTTAGGTGAAAGTGTTACAGGGACTCGAGTGGTACACATAAACAAAGCAAACCGAAGTGACGTGTACACAAAGATCATTGCAAAGCCTACAAACAATGCCAGTAGTAATGACAGACCGCATAACACCAGAACAAGTACCTACGAGAAATGCAAATAATTATGACAGCTATGTAAACACAGCACAAAATGCAAACAGCTTGTCCACTATATTTGCTGAGGAAGGTCTATTAAGAAACCGTTAATTTCCAACGTCTACGAGTGAAGGTAAGAAGATGAATCCTCTTGTATTTACTAGTGCTTACCGACATGTTTTTCTTAGAAATTGGACGGAAGCACAAAAGACCAGGTTTGTTGTTGAGTATACGCAAGGCGATGTAATTGTGTGGGCGGCCGAGGTAGCTGAGCGTTGTGCCACATATTTACAACCTGAACGAACATTTCTTGACAAATACTGGTCAGAAGCCATACAGGAGAGACTTAGGCGAGAGGTTTGTAACCCTGCCCCTTTTAATAGCTTGCGAGGGTATTTTGAGAAGTATCTCAGTAAAACACGTTATTGGACGAATCCTATTTCTCATGTTGATGTTTTAAAAATTTTTAAAAAGTCGTTTGCCATCACACATTCGTGAAAAATTAATTACTACACCTGAGCACGACACAGAATATTTTCTATCAATTTTAGATTCAATCGACCTAATATATGAGGAGAAAGTAATAACAAATAGGGCGTCAGACAGCCAAACACCATATCAACATAACTCTAATGGTCAATATAAAAAGCCAGACGCGAACATACACCAAGGTTGGTACGCGCAACCGCAAGGATACATTAACCGTGATAATGGATACAGGAATGGAAATGACAGGAACAAGAGACTTAAACAAAACTTTCCGTATAACAGGAACGATTACCAGCCACAGGCTAATTTCAATCCCTCAAATCAAAACTATGCACCGCGTGTAAATAAAAACAGTCAGCCGTACCAAAGGCCGGCGCGAGGCAACAACAGTAACATGCTGCAGGCCGTACCGCAGCCAACTTTTGTCCAGCAAAATCACAATATGACAACATTCCACAACAGCCATATGAACACACGAGAAAGCATGTCGCGAACTGGAATGATACACACTGGGGAAACAATTACACAGTACAGCGCACAGAAACTGTCCCGTCTACCGAAGTAGATCAGACTACACCGCAGGAAAACCCGAATCGGTCGTAGTTGAGCCCCATACTATAGACCTTATAAGCGATTCAGGCAAATCAGATTTTTAAACATGTTTCATACGATTCGGTGAGGAAGAAGACATAAAAAACAATCTATAGCAACATGAACTAGAATCGGCGATAAATACACTAGAAGAACAAGTGCAAGCAGTAATCAGGGTGAAAATTTTTAGTATAGACACACAGTTAATACCTGATACAGGGTCCACGACTAATTTAATGTCTGAAGCATTTTTCACTGAATTAAAAAGACGGAATAAATTTCCTGTTCTGCTAGTACAAAATTGCAAAGTACAAGCCGCTACCGGCGGAAAAACTAAATTAATAAAACACCAAGCTCTAATCACCGTGCACATTGAACAATTTTCTGTACAGTGTAATTTTTTAATAGTAGACAAACTTATTGTCAACTGCTTGATAGGTATGGACACATTTAGAACCTACAAAACTCAAATTTACGTAAGTGCCATCTCTTTGTGACAGACCAAAGATTTCTTATCAGCCTGATTACCACACCGGGGAGGTATGACAAAGTAAACCCGGAACCCAATGTCACTGTACAGTATTCATATCCCACCGTGTATTTGTTGAACAAATGTGATAACGAACATGAGACCGACACTGAAGTTAACCAGGAATTAGTAGAACAAAAACTGAACGAATCAAATATTCTAGATGCTACAAAACGACAAGAGCTTTCTGACTTACTTTTTAAATATGCATATGTTTTTAATAAGAATCCAGGAGTAATCAAAGATTATGAAGATAAACTTAATGGTTATTCTCACGAAACATTTTGTGTTATGTCTTACCCTATACTGTGGGCAAAGCGTGAAGCAGTTAAGTAGGAAATCAATAGAATCTGCGAATGGGGAATCATACAGCCATCATTTATACCATATTGGAGCCCAGTACTACCAGTTAGCAAGCCTGATGGATCAGTACAACTATTTTTAGACGCTAGAGGCATAAACAAAATCCTAGTACCAGTAAGAACAAAACCAGATAATTTAGATGAACAATTGCTAAAATTTCATAACACCAAATATTTCAGCACCCTCGACCTTAAAAAATCCTGCTGGCAAGTAATGTTGCATGAGGAGAGCAGAAAATACACAGCAATTGTCTGCAATGGCAGGAGTTACGAATTTCAAGTTCTACCCTTTGTCTTAAACATTAGCACAGGCGTATTTATATCAGCTTTGGACAAGTTCTTTGGACCAGAATTGCTCATTTATGTTGACGATATGTTAATAGCAACATCAACTTGGGCAGAACACATCAGGATAATGGAAAAGTATTTCAGAGTACAAAGTAACAGCAAATCTTAAAAAATCTAGCTTTGGGAAAGAACAAGTAAAATTTCTAGGACATATAATATCAGAACAGGTTATATTACCGGATCCAAAGAAACTAGATGCCATACGTAATTGCCCACGCTCAAGGAACAAAAAACAATTGAAAGCATATCTAGGACTGACGTCCTCTTCACGATAATTTATACCACAACAGCTTATGAATAGCGATGCCCTACTTAATCTGTTGAGTAAGAATAAACCTTGGCTATGGGATGAGAGACGGCAGGAGGACTTTACCAAAATTAAAAATGCGTTAATATCAGCAAACACTTTGAGTCATCGTGACATGTCTAAGGACGCCTCGTCTCAGTGGCTGGGGGCATGTTTGTTCCAGATACAAGAAGAAGAAGGAAAAACAGTACCCAAAGTCAGCAGCTTTGCCAGCAGAACTTTATCAGAGGCAGAAAGATCATATTCCGCAATCAGAACTGGGAAGTTTAGCAGTAATTTGGGAGTTTAAGAAATTCGAGTATTTTCTTCTGGGGTAAAAACACTAAGGTCTACTGTGATCCACAATCATTATCTTTTCTCTTAACATGTAAACTGTTACACCGAAGACTACCGAGGTGGTGTTTGTACCTGCAGGAATTCAATTTTGAAATAATATACATAAGAGGCAACCAGAAAATTATCGGCGATGCACTATCCAGATTACCGCAGGGACCAGATGAGTTCAGTGAACTATCTGCTCACGATTCAGAAATCCGAACATTATTGATGCAAAGTAATACACAAAAATCGGATTACAAAAAATTTTGTAAACAGATGGGAATGATACAACAGCAAGACAAAAGGTGGAAAAATGTAATATAAAATCTCAACCAGAATATAAACCATAAGGTAAGTAAATGGTATCAGTTATACAAAGGCGTTTTGTTTCACCGGACCAGGAAAGTTGCCAAAGGTCGGTAAGCTAAATAAAAAATTACTCAGGGCCCTATATTATTGTAAAAATACCTTATCCTGGAACTCATAGGTTGGTATTGAAAGAACGGGGAGAGACAAAGGTCTCCACCCTCACAAAGACTTAAAGGCAGTTCTCTTGTCAGAAAATATATTTGTAAGGAAAAGTCATAGTTATATAAGTAAAAATTTTTATTATTTTAAATGAAATGTGTGTAAAGTTATGCAATGTTCTTGCTTTGTAAGTGAAGACAAACATTTGACTAGAAGTAAGTGTAAAAACACAGCTTCACGCGAAGCGAAATATAAACTGGGGCAGCGTACGAATCAGCTGTGTGCGCTCAACAATGCTTGCTTCCGTCAGTACAGCATCGGTTCTTGGAGAGTAAAGGCACATGCACAGCAGTTACAATGGAAGACCACATTACACCAAATTATTAGACGGATAGTACGGCATTCAGTGTGAAAGTGACACTAAAGCGGGAGTGGAAGCGCGAACGACTGTACACAATAAGTCGTGGTGCATTAAAGGCTCTAGCACAGCCAACAAATTTATTTCGTGCGAATGCGCACAGAGACTGGCAATGTTGCCAAAAGGACAAGTACCTGCATTCGCAGCGCACTCATGTAAATACTCAGTGAATCATCATTCCGTATGTAAGTTGTGTATTTCCTGTGAGATAATGTGTAAGTAAGACAAGCTGACATCTCCTACCCAAAATACAAAGAAAAATACGCCAACAAATAAAGGTCATTTACCCCTTTCGGGAAAAATTTACATTTAAGCTGTATGGGTGTACAAAAAACGCTGTGCGCCTCCATTGCACGTCGCCACACAGTGTGGCGGCAATTGTATAGGTACAGTCTTAGACATAAAAATTGACCGCCAACCGGCCGCCACAGAGACTAAGTCCGAGTCGTTCACTTAAGGTGGCCAATAAAACTGACCGCCCCTGACAACTCTAAGTCCGGCCATCTGCACAATCTGGCAACACTGTAAGATGCAGAAGTGTTAGGAAGAAGTGTTCTCTACTTCCGAGTTGATATGGACGGAGTGAGCCCGTGGACTCGGGGTAATCGTCGTGCATTCTAAACTTAGAGTCGCATGTTCGCGTCCGACTGTTTTTTTTTTTTTTTTAACCACATATCGGTCTAAAGTTATGAGTCTGATTGAACATTTAAGACAATTCGCTTAACATTCTACCCACCCGCAATAACAAGTATTCCAGAAACAATTCCGCCGGACAGCTCGTGCCTGTGTCGCGATCAGAACAACTTACGCTCGAGCGTTTCCTCGCGCTGCAGCGGCTACCGGCCACCGGCCAGACGCCACCCGCCGCCTGAAATCCGGCGCCGCCGATGTGAAGACGGCGCCACGCTGTCAGTGTATGTATCAATGCCATTTTCTAATTTGAAGTTCTAGTTATCATCTTGCAGTTAAGCATTGGATTTTGCATACTTGAAAATCATGAACTACAGTTAAGCATTGTAAAATTGAGTCGCAAGTGGAAAAAGGTGTAACATCTGCAACACAACGTTTACTTTTGGTATAACAGATGGGTGAATGTAGAGGAGGCAACTAGAAAGATTTGAACTGTGCGTGGAGCGTGTGCTTTTGGTAAAAATACGCCAGAAAAAGATATTCTTGTTTCAACAAAGATCGTTCTAGCATGAATGATTTTCCATATTAAGGAAGTCTCGGCTACTGATATATGTGACATTTTACCATTTTACCATCATGCGACATTTGCATTCAACAGGCAAAGTTCAGAAGTCTGGTGTAGGAGTACTGCATGCTCTAATTCGAAACAACAAAAATCAACGGAGTGGCTATTATTGAACGTCATCAGGTCGCACCCCCCTCAGATTTAGTTTTATGTTGGCACAGTAGATAGGCCTTGAAAAACTGAACACAGATCCATTGAGAAAACAGGATGAAGTTGTGTGGAACTACGAAAAAAATTAGCAAAATATACAAACCGAGTAGTCCATGTGCAAGATATGAAACATCAAGGACACTGTGAGCTCAGAAACGCCGTGGTCCCGTGGTTGCAACACAGCTGGAATTTGTTGTCAACAACTGAGACACCTTTCGGTCGCAGTGTAAGAAATCCGAGCAACAAAACTAAATCATCTGTGCTACTGGATGATAACACACTCTGTCGATTTGAGAAACAAAACTATCCAGGAGATTGATAGGAAAGTCGTCTCTCAGGCACTTGTATTGATAGGGAAGTCCTCTCTCAAGCACTTGTCCCTCTCGACATATATTCGTAAAATTTTACCTTTCCTGGATCAACCGTCAAGGCAATTCATTCAGACGAAAATGCTCTTAAAACTACACTGGTTTAATGACATCGTTAGAACCAGTGGGTTTCTACAGGCGTAGAATTTGCAAACAACTTTAGCATAGTCAGATTGTTGTAGATATCACGAAAGAAAATTCAGCTGCTGATTATCTTTGATGAATAATGCTGCGATTAGTAAACTAATGGAAAATGCAATTAAAATATTCACTGTACTAATACAAATTAAATTCAGCTTACTACAGAAACATCAAGACGGCAATCTATATTAATAAAGCATGATGTGTCTGTAAGATAATTGAGCATATTTTAACACGAATTAGTAGAATTTTTTATTTCTTCTGCTTTGAAGAAATAAAAAATCGGGAACAACATGGACAGAAGAAAAGAAGAGACTTCATGGGGAGAAAATGAGGTAATACTGGAAAAATAAGAAACAACAACAAAGGAAGAAGAGGAACTGAAGTTGTTAACGTGATCCTAGCTTGTCAATACGATTGTAAAAAAAAAAATAAAAAATAAAAATCCTGTGGGGCCGATAGGAAAAACCCTCCCCCATATGGCTGGTACCGAGAAAATCAAATACTTTATTATTATTATTATTATTATTGTCATTGCGTCATCAGCAAATCCGATATAGTGCATCTTCCCACCACTGAAATAGATGTGCATTGTTCGATTCAGTATTTCCATCACGTAAATATCGGTTATAATTACGTTACATTGCTGCTAGTAGGCATATTTCTCACTTTTTCTTAGGCAGTTGCTACCTGTTACGCCATCATACGAATTTATGTGCGCAGCATTGTTGCAATACAGACGTTCGATTTATCCGACTTCTGTAATTTCATTTCGATACCAGATCGTTCTAATCGGATTCAGCCAGTCAGGCTTAATGTGGATACCCGAATACGACTCTCATCATTTGATAGACTGGGTAAACCACATTATTAATCGGTTGGTTGAATCTAGATCACTTATTTATGACAGGGGCTGAATTCTTAAACACTGTGGAAAATAATAATACAACGTGCTTCTTACTAATATGTTATTTAAATATAAATATATGAACGAACGAGATAACAAGTTATTTGCAGGAGCAGAGCCCCATCCATCATAGCAGAACAATGCGAGATTGGTTTCAGGGCCAAGAGAGGATAAAGCTGTTGCCGTTTGTTCCACGATCACCGAACATCAATCAGATAGAGACTATGTGGGCAAAGGTAACAAGGTCATTGCCATGCGGACATACAAATGGAAGCGATCTTTGGACGAATATTGAAATCGTATGGTGGGAAGTAAACCATCACGCTACACTGTCTACGACTTAATGAAATCAATGCCCCTACGCCTTCGAGAAATCTTACGTAATGATCGTGGGTGGGTTGGTTACTAAAAGTATACTCGTCCACAAAACCCATCTGATAGTCGGTCAAGCTTTGCTTTGTCGCAGCTCTTTAGCATACAAGTCCATTTACTTTCAGTCTCCTCCTTACAATTCTTGCAATGCAAGGTAATTGAAAAATCTCATCCACTCGACGCCAACTGAGGAATTGACTGGTGCATGTGTTGTTCAACACACAGTAGTTGTCACCCTCACTGGAATCTATGACTGTTTGTGTGTGTGTGTGTTTTCGTGTTCACGCACAATCTGAATCAATACTATTAACATTAGAGAGACAACCAACAATAAATATTGCATCAAATATGACTGTAAAGAATTTAATGCGATGGGAAGGTACAAACTGAATTTTTACCCAACCCACGACCTCCATATTACGTTACGTTAAGTAAGATGTATTAACTCCATAGTATCGTTAGCAGAGACAGTGCGCTCTTGTTGTCGAGGCCCGCGACAAGTGCAGCGATTAGCAGTGCCCAATGCCGCCGCGATTTGTTTATGTTGGCTGAGGGTGGACACTGCAGCAGACGCTTCGCCATAAACAGAAAGAAATCACCTTGGCTCTGAATGCAGCGAGCGAATATCACTGCCAGCGTGTTCTTATAGTAACCAACGTGAGACTCTACTTACAGGTGCTATGGAGCAATTGCAACGGGTATCATGTCATTAGTCATCAGAATATTAACCAGTGATGAAATGTCCACTCTATTGGAATCCCAAGAAAATAATAACTTTCTCACAAAGGAATGTGAGGTGATATCAGAATTTATCCAACATAAAAAATTAACTGCAGGGCTTTCATGTATGCAGTAGTAGCAGACAAGGAAATATTATGTCTTGGAAGCGTATATTTCATTTCCTCTTCTCATATTAACGCTCTTGTTTTAGTATGAAGTGAGGAAATAAACACGAAAAACTAAAGTTCCTGAGAAGCATGGCAGTCATTTCCTCTTCTCATATCATAACTCTTATTTTAGTATGAAGTAAAAAAACAAACAGTTTAAGATTGTGAGGCATAACATGACACCAGATTCTTATCGTAGGCGCTATCGGAAACGTAAAACGCAGAGAGCTGTCCGTTCTTTTGTCCAACAGTCTGTCTCCTTTCATGCATTACTTCCGCTAGGAGATTCTTATTTGTGGACTTGGGCATCAAGTTCTTCAGCAGAACAAGCCTTATGTTATTGTGCTAATTACGGTATGGAAAAAATGCAACAAAGACGATTTCCCCTAAAGCAGTGGGGATATTTGCAAATGTCTGTATTCAGCAATGACTGCCTGCTGCCACAACACTTCACAGAATCCATGCGGCAGACAACACAACTGTGCGTGCACTTCAGACTTCATTCAGTAAGACGTCAGGAGATGGATGGAAACGTCAAATTAACGTCGCTTTCCTATTAGTATTCAATCCAGAATGAGGTGTTATTAAGGTAGTTGAGCGTTCTAGCAATTACACTTTTATAATTCCGATATGAGTATTCCGATAGCCAAAAGAACCCGTTAGTGTGAAACTATCGGGAACTGCATTACTATCAAACTGCAAGAACTTGAGACAATACGTGGACTCTTCCCTTCGCTGAGTGATCTATTACAGTTATTTAGGATTCTCTCCGTCCTAGGCGTAATGCAAATGGAACTTCAGAGGCGCTTTCCACTATTCTTGACAAACATCAGCAACTTGTTATCACTGCGAATTACAACTGCGTGATGGTATGGCTCAGGTTGTCAGTAGATGTGGTGGTGTTATGCTGTCAAACTTCTTACTGCAACGTTAATGGTGGCACACTTAATTTAGCGCTGACTACCTACTTAAGTAAAGATAGTGTTGTGGCGTCGTCGCTTCTCTTTATTTGGCCTCAGCTTGAGTAATCCGATTTAACGAACATAGTACTCCACTCGCGGGCTGCTAATGATACAGTATGACTACAGAGATCATCGTGCTCGTATTACATTAATTCTGCAATGAATTGCTTAACAAATATTACCCTCAGGTATGCAGCTGGAATGACTCGTTACACAGGTACTCTATGCTACGCTTGGTTAAGGGATCAGTTCGCTGCAATCCTGCTTCTACTGTTCGTAAATACTTGTATACTTCATAAATGGTTCAAATGGCTCTGAGCACAATGGGACTTAAATTCTGAGGTCGTCAGTCCACTAGAACTTAGAACTACTTAAACCTAATCAACGTAATGACATCAGACACATCCATACCCGCGGCAGGATTCGAACCTGCGACCGTAGCTGTCGCGCGGTTCCAGACTGTAGCGCCTAGAACCGCTCGGCCACCCCGGCCGGCATACTTGTATACTGACCATTCGTTATTTGACTAAATATGAACTACAATCTGATTCGCATATATATGACATGGGTTAGCGCCGGCACAAAGCAATGATTAAGGGTTGGATGGCGTTGCAGTCCCGTTACACTGATGGCAAGACAAATGTTCGCAAATCACCTCTATTGCCTTAAAAAACAACTGCATCTTTAATATCGAAGGACCGACATCCACACTGTCACAGTGCGTTGAAATACAGCTAAGATGGCAGATGAACATTTGTGACCGACTGGGCTTCGAACCTGGACCTCCTGCTTACTAGACAGAGATGCTGATCACTGCACTATTATTTTTTAAAAAAAGTTTGAGAAAACTTTCAGCACCAGGTAGACGGAGGCAAAGAGGGCAGGGGTCGAAGATCCGAGGCCTTTCCTCAGTGCCTCCCCCATACCTGTCACTGAGCAGCTGCATTATTCCCACGTATTTCATGTTTGCACCCATATATACCTTTAAAATGTGGAACAAAACTGAAGTAGTAATTAAGGTAAAATAAATTACAGATTTCCGCCTCCAATGGCGTGCGTTCCTTGTTCAAATGGTTCAAATGGCTCTGAGCCCTATGGGACTTAACATCTGTGGTCATCAGTTCCCTAGAACTTAGAACTACTTAAACCTAACTAACCTAAGGACATCACACACATCCATGCCCTAGGCAGGATTCGAACCTGCGACCGTAGCAGTCGCGCGGTTCCGGACTGAGCGCCTAGAACCGCTAGACCACCGCGGCCGGCCGTTCCTTGTAGAACATAACTTATAACAGTGAAAAGGGTGACGGAAAAATACATAACAAACATTCATTCAGAAATATATTCACAATTTAAGTTATTTTGCACTGGATGCATATGAGGTCTGTAAGAAAGCCATATATTTTTTCACAAATGAAAAAAACTTCGGAGCCGGAGGGTTTTTGCCAAATTAGAACACTTCTGATTTTAGAACCAACGTAAAAGGATGTTCCAGGAATAAAAAAAAAGTGAAAGAATAGTATTGTGCTTCTAATCAAAAAAACTGTCCACCTCTTCGTAGCCCACATAAAGCAATAGATAAAAAAATTTGAAACCATTCCTTACATTTGTTATTCTTCTTCAGCGTAAAATGTTCTCCTGCAATATAAAACATGTACTCTTCTAAGTTCTGTTTGTTACGACGTAAAACACAAACTGTCCCAAAAGCCACGAATAGCTGTTATTCTTTGCGGACGGGTAACATTTCCAGTCGGGTTGTAAAGCTTCAGTTATCGGTATATGACTTTCTGCGGTTCTGTTGATAGTGCTAATTTCTTCCTAGTCCAGTTCCAAATTCTGATTCTATTTTCACATAAGAAGATTTGCGCTACAGTTTCTACAAGCCGACATTTGTCGCAGTATGGAGATGGTCTCAATTTAATTTTCCATAATCGTTCTGCTAAGGAAGGTGGATCATTAGATATGGGCACTTTTCTTGGCCTTCAAGGTCCTCCGACCTTATCTCTTTGGATTTTTGCCTGCGGGGATGGTTAAAGGCGAAGTCTACAAATAAAAAGTAAACCCAAGAGCCGATTTGATCGTTCGGGTTATGAACAGTGCAGCCCTCATAAAAGAACGCAAAGACGACCTCAGTAAGGCTACACGTGGTGTTATCAAGAGAAGTCAAATGTGCATTGAAGTTGGTTGGTGAATTTTTGAAAATCAACTTTGAATGTCCTCATTTGCCTTTGCTTTGAGTTTGTTAGCGTTACGTATTAACAGCTGTATCTCTGTACTCAATAAAAAGTGGACGCATTTATATGGAATTTTTTTGTCTGTACTACCACCTCCTAAAATATGTACTATTCCTCCTGAAACACCCTGTATGTGGATATGTGTGTGGTGTCTGTTCTTTCGGACATGTGCGAAAGAAAATGCTTCATGGCATTCTGCAACGACCTTCGATCTAGTTGCAGGGGGTGATAGAGATTTCAGAGCTGCTTGGCTGTCTGAATAAAAGTAGATGCTACGATTTTTGTAGGGTCTACTCTAATTTTCCTCCGTGCACATGCTGACAGAAAAAAAAAAAGTGTAATACTGTGGCCATCTTCCCTAAAGAGGTTCTAGGCATTACACCAGACCTGGTACTTTCATCTGTTTTCGACCTGTCAATAAACAACTATATTATGTCTCCTGCACGGTGTTGTGGTTCGTTTTTCCACTGCTCCCTGCTTCCTACTGTTACATGGCAAAGTTTATTGAAACAGTTAGAAGTTATTGTGTAGTTAGTCGACATTTCCCCAGCCATCGCCTTACTGATTTGGGATTCCGTATATTCAAACTAAATCCAATTATTTCCAATTTTTAGCCTTTATGGCCCTGCCGCTGCCTCCATTTTAAGCCACAGGTGTAAGACGGGCATGTCTAGCATAATATCCATTCCAAGAGTGGATGTTCTGCTAATTACATCTGTTTGTGAAAGCAGGCCAGTCTCTGCACTTTGCCAGACTCCCTAGCAGCCACCTTCTGTTCGACTTTGTTCATATTATAGGCCAATAAATTATCATCGGTCTTTTTGCAGGGATGTATATCCAGTACGTACTGGGGTTAGACCCCAGTTTACCCTACAGCAGCTTCTAGTGCTTATAAGGTTATCTTTCGCAGTGGAAAATATTCTTTATGTGAGGTGTTCATAATAATTTTCCATCCAGGTCTACCTCTAGATACACTACAACCCTCTCTAAAGTTTCATCGAGAAACATAATTTTTCAGTGTGTGTGCTGGACATGCTTCCCCATAAATAATACTACTCCAATTTTCGTGGGGCTCGTCTTTAAATACTTTTTCACAATGTTCAGTGCACATAGGTTTAACAGTACTAGCAAATTTTCTAAGTCTTACTGTGAACAGATCGTCTACTTATTCTTTTCAAGAGTAGTCTCCCGCTTTCAGCTCATCTATGAGTTCATTCACCACTAGGTTCTTCATGTCTAACCATTTACTCGAAGGTCGTATTACTCGACATCCAGGAAGAGACAGAGAGCATCCAGAAAGGGTAGTGCTTTTTCCACCTTCCCAACAAGTTGGTGAAGTGTTACTTCACATGATTTGCTTCGCAAGTATTATGAAAATGTGGCAGTTCATAGACGAAATTATGTATTCACAACAACAAAAAATATGTCGGCAGAAAACGAAAACGTGGCATTATGAATTTAGCAGTACCTCAAGGTTTTCGCTTTGACATTAAGGATTACTAAAAGAAGCAAGACGAATTTTGCTAGAGCGTTGTCTTACGATTCCCTCATTGAATTTGTATCTGCCTGCTTGTAGTTCTGCTACAAAACAATTAAAAATCTAGCTTCCGGTGAGGCGCAAAAGACGAACAGAGGCAGCATGCACCTGACAGGCAAGCACGGTACCTACGAGCTAGCGAATAGGCGCGGTGTCTTCTACTTACTTATTGACCCAGTAAGCGCTATGGCAGATAAACCGCAACATAAGAGGCGACAGTAGTTGTATTAATTCATATCCTTATGTCACATCTCAAGCGAAAATCACTCAGTATTAAATTGAAATGACACGATAATATCAAGTGAATTTAGCAGGATAGTTCTGTGCCATTAAGGAAGTAACTCGTCAGTCACAGAGTTGCCAAACATATTCTGCACTGTTGCCAAGTTTCAGTTATACCGCCAGGAAGGATACCAGCTGATGTGTTCTGTGAGTGACCTCGGAAGTGACTATAGCTTCGTTTCAAAGTTGCGGGTGGCAAGGGCCGCAAGATCCTCATTATATGTCAATGAGTCTTATTCGCATTTCTGTAACTAGGTTTAGGGGCTAGAGTGCAATTACTTGTAATACATCGATGCACTGAATGCAAACTAAATGTCATAAATTAATAACTGCGGCAATTATTTGTGTTTTGCTGACTTAATCGGACCGAAACCTTGAAAGTGTATTCACCAGACGCGATTCATAGTTTTGGAATTTCTCCTGTAATTGAGTTGGCAATGTATGTATGCTGTACAATATTGTTATTGAG
Organism: Schistocerca nitens; assembly: GCF_023898315.1. Taxonomy (NCBI): domain Eukaryota; kingdom Metazoa; phylum Arthropoda; class Insecta; order Orthoptera; family Acrididae; genus Schistocerca; species Schistocerca nitens. The sequence continues at coordinate 418,320,013 of NC_064615.1, forward strand.
ATCACTGTCATTGGCACATCCACCAGAAGACAGGCATGGCCTGGCTTATTGTTGTCAGCTTTCCTGACGGATATTTTGCCTTTGTTCGAAACGTGAAGACTCAGGGTGAATTCGAACATTCCATATGGCGAAAACTTGATGTTTCTATTCTTCCAGCTCTAACATTCAAATAACAGTTACAATAAGCGGCAGAAAAGCGCCTGTGAATCAAAAGTTAATAATGCACTCATAATTAGTGGAATCTGACAAATTCCATTTGTCATCTGATAATTGTGAAAAACTGCTTTTTTCATCTTCACAGCACCACAGTATGAGCTCAGGGGTTTCATAGGATACCTATACTTAATTTCGTTGTGATCGTTTTCAATGACAGTACGGAAGGAGCAAAACCTTCTGACTTGAAACATACTTTTCCAGCGAGATTTGAATCTTTGGCTACAGTTTCAGTAGCACGTCCAGTGAGGCATCAAGAATGTGAGCAATCACTCATTGCTATAGTATAGGATAGGGCAGAGAGAAGCAGGTTTCCGACAAAGTAAACGATGAGAGACACTGTCACTGTCACTTATTAAACAGGAATTGTTCAGAAAATTACAACTATATCTAGTGAAATGAGTAGGTTGATGCAGCTCCAGTCCGGCACTATCACTGAGTTGCCAAACATTTTACTAATAGCACTTAAGATAAAATGTGTAAGTATGTGTGTGTGTGTGTGTGTGTGTGTGTGTGTTTTTTTTTTCGAACATTCCCGAAAGAACAGACACCACACATATATCCATATACAGGGAGTTATATGGCATTTTTTCTGCAATTTGTCTATACCACAACCTCCTACAATATTTACTATTCTTCCTCAAACATCCTGTATAATTATTTGGGTCTCGACGGGTCATCGAAAGTTTTCAGTGCTAGACGCACAGCATCGTCCGAACTCTAGCGGAAATACAGTGTGGCCGGGAGTGAGTGGAATAATAGCGGAATAGCGCCTCTGAAGTTCCATTTGCATTACGTCTCGGACGGAGAGAATCCTAAATAACTGTAATAGATCACTCAGCGAAGGGAAGAGTCCACGTATTGTCTCAAGTTCTTGCAGTTTGATAGTAATGCAGTTCCCGATAGTTTCACACTAACGGGTTCTTTTGGCTATCGGAATACTCATATCGGAATTATAAAAGTGTAATTGCTAGAACGCTCAACTACCTTAATAACACCTCATTCTGGATTGAATACTAATAGGAAAGCGACGTTAATTTGACGTTTCCATCCATCTCCTGACGTCTTACTGAATGAAGTCTGAAGTGCACGCACAGTTGTGTTGTCTGCCGCATAGATTCTGTGAAGTGTTGTGGCAGCTGGCAGTCATTGCTGAATACAGACATTTGCAAATATCCCCACTGCTTTAGGGGAAACCGTCTTTGTTGCTGCAGTGTCCACGCTCAGCCAACATAAACAAATCGCGGCGGCATTGGGCACTGCTAATCGCTGCACTTGTCGCGGGCCTCGACAACAAGAGCGCACTGTCTCTGCTAACGATACTATGGAGTTAATACATCTTACTTAACGTAACGTAATATGGAGGTCGTGGGTTGGGTAAAAATTCAGTTTGTACCTTCCCATCGCATTAAATTCTTTACAGTCATATTTGATGCAATATTTATTGTTGGTTGTCTCTCTAATGTTAATAGTATTGATTCAGATTGTGCGTGAACACGAAAACACACACACACAAACAGTCATAGATTCCAGTGAGGGTGACAACTACTGTGTGTTGAACAACACATGCACCAGTCAATTCCTCAGTTGGCGTCGAGTGGATGAGATTTTTCAATTACCTTGCATTGCAAGAATTGTAAGGAGGAGACTGAAAGTAAATGGACTTGTATGCTAAAGAGCTGCGACAAAGCAAAGCTTGACCGACTATCAGATAATTGTCCACATGGGTTTTGTGGACGAGTATACTTTTAGTAACCAACCCACCCACGATCATTACGTAAGATTTCTCGAAGGCGTAGGGGCATTGATTTCATTAAGTCGTCGACAGTGTAGCGTGATGGTTTACTTCCCACCATACGTTTTCTACATTCGTCCAAAGATCGCTTGCATTTGTATGTCCACATGGCAATGACCTTGTTACCTCTGCCCACATATTCTCTATCTGGTTGATGTTCGGTGATCGTGGAACAAACGGCAACAGCTTTATCCTCTCATGGCCCTGATACCAATCTCGCACTGCTCTGCTATGATGGATGGGGCTCTGCTCCTGCAAATAACATGTTATCTCGTTCGTTCATATATTTATATTTAAATAACGTATTAGTAAGAAGCACATTGTATTATTATTTTTCACAGTGTTTAAGAATTCAGGCCCTGTCATAAATAAGTGATCTAGATTCAACCGTCCGATTAAGAATGTGGTTTACCCAGTCTATCAAATGATGTGAGTCGTATTCGGATATCCACATTAAGCCTGACTGGCCGAATCCGATTAGAACGATCTGGTATCGAAATGAAATTACAGAAATCGGATAAATCTAACGTCTGTATTGCAACAATGCTGCGCACATAAATTCGTATGATGGCGTAACAGGTAGCAACTGCCGAAGAAAAAGTGAGAAATATGCCTACTAGCAGCAATGTAACGTAATTATAACCGATATTTATGTGATAGAATTACTGAATCGAACAATGCACATCTATTTCAGTGGTGGGAAGATGCACCATATCGGATTTGCTGATGACGTAATGACAATAATAATGACATAATAATAATCCCGTGGGGCCGATAGGGGAAACCCTCCCCCATATGGGTGGTACCAAGGAAATCAAATACTTGAGGTGAACCAAATACTAACACAATCCTCGAACTCAAATTCCACGCACGTCTGAGTGAAAACCACTGCTATTCTGGTCACCATCTGTTAGCTCAATGAGCTCGGCTGAAAATATTTGCTTCCAAAGGCTTCAACACCCTCTGGTCCTGTCCGGTCCTTGAATCACCCAGGCCAAACCAATGAAACACAAGCAAACATGAACTCTGCAAACTGTCGACAGACGGCAGTTGGAATTTCTGATTCTGGTGAGGCCAGGTTAACACGGCAAAGAATATCGAAGATCTCTGGTAAATTTCCCTACAAGCAGAAAACATGCATTTGAAAACTACACGACGCAAGGTGTTAGCCGAGCGGTCTAGAGCTCAGCAGTCATGGACTGTTCGGCTGGTCCCGGCGGAGGTTCGAGTCCCCCTCGGGCATGTGTGTGTGTGTGTGTGTGTGTTTGTCCTTAGGATAATTTAGGTTAAGTAGTGTGTAAGCTTAGGAACTGATGACCTTTGCAGTTAAGTCCCATGAGATTTCACACACATAACAAAACATCGATACATTGATACAAATACGAAAACTAGATAATCTCACATTATAAATCGACCGACAAAAAATTCTCATCATTGCTCTTCAAGAACGACTAACTGACAATGAAACCTTGCATCACGGAAAGCATTGCATCTTCAAGAGCAAAATGCAGCAAAAGGTAGCGAAAGGCGTACCAATCTTCGGCATGGCATTTCTCAAACACAGATCTATCATCAGTTCTGTCAAAGAAATCACACCCATCAACAATCGACTTATGACTGTGCTCATTCAGAGCCCCAGTAAAAAAAATGAACACTCATCAATGCACATGGCCCCACCAAAACCGAAAATCAGAAAAACACCAAAAATGTCGAAAAAGTCTGGAACACACTTGAAAATACTATGAGCAAAATTCACCAAGATGACGTGAAAATACTAAAGGGAGACTTCAACACTCTATTTGGGACAGAAAAAAACCTATAGAAAAATCATTGGTACAAATTCAACACACCGAAACGCTTATAACAACGGCACACGTCTGACTAATATTTGCCAACAATTCAACCACAAAAGGATGTCTTCCCACTTTAGGAAAATACCATTTCTCAGGTAACATGCTTGGCTACCAGGTGCAAGCCTTTCTAGACTCGCTAAAAGCCAGATTTTTTTATTCTTTTGTAGTAGAGCTACAAGCAGGCAGATACAAACTCAATAAGGGAATCGTAAGACAGCACTCGAGCAAAATTCGTCTTGGTACATTCAGTAACCCTTAGTGGCAGAGGAAAAACCTTACGGTACTGCCAATTTCATAATGCCACTTTTGTTTTCTGCCGACATATTTTTTGTTGTTGTGAATACATAATTTTATCTATGAAATGCCACATTTTCATAATACTTGCGAATGATACAGGAAATGAAGTAAATACAGATCTTTTTGAAGAGAAAAGTCGGAAATATCCTACTAATTCGTGATAAAATAGGATCAATCGTCTTACAGACACTTAATACTTCGCTACAGTCTGGAACTGCGCGACCACTACGGTTGCAGGTTCGAATCCTGCCTCGGGCACGGATATGTGTGATGTCTTTAGGTTAGTTAGGTCTAACTAGTACTAAGTTCTAGGGAACTGATGGCTTCAGAAGTTAAGTCCCATAGTGCTCAGAGACCTTTGAACCATTTTTGAACTTAATGCTTTATTAAGATAGACTGCGGTGGTGATGTTTCTGTAGTAAGCTGAATTTAATTTGTATTAGTAAAGTGAATATTGTATTTACATTTTCCATTAGTTTACTAAACGCAACAGTAATCATCAAAGAGAAATTATTCAGCAGCTGAATTTTCTTTCACGATATCTACAACAATCTGATAATGCTACATTTGTATACAAATTCTACGCTCTTAGAAACCTACTTGTTTTAACGATGTCATTAAACCATAGTAGTTTTAAGAGTATTTTCGTCTAGAAATGAATTGCCTTGACGGTTGATCGATCAAGAGCGGGAAAGGTAATATTTTACGAATATACGAAGAGAGGGACAAGTGCTTGAGAGAGGACTTCCCTATCAATACAAGTGCCTGAGAGACGACTTTCCTATCAATCTCCTGGATAGTTTTGTTTCTCAAATCAACAGAGTGAGTTATCATCCAGTAGCAGAGATGATGTAGTTTTGTTGCTCGACTTTCTTACGCTGCGACCTAAAGGTGTCTCAGTTGTTGACAACAAATTCCAGCTGTGTTGCACACACCCCTTGGGGCAGAATTCGTAGCCCAAAACACACTTTTGGAGCTATCAGATGTAAAATATTATGTTCACACTACTCTTTAGTCTTTACTCTTTTGGTGGAGCTCAGCCTTTCATTTCTTCTTAGTAAGTTAACGATAAAGGCATCATAGCACGTCACCAGTAAAAGTACTGCAAAGGAATGCTCAATGAGCGACCTGACGACGTTCAATAACGGTCACTCCGTTGATTTTTGTTGTTTCGAATTAGACCATGCAGTACTCCTACACCAGACTTCTGAACTTTGCCTGTTGAATGCAAATGTCGCATATGGTAAAATGGTAAAATGTCACATATATCAGTAGTCGAGACTTCCTTAATATGGAAAATCATTCATGCAAGAACGATCTTTGTTGAAACAAGAATATCTTTTTCTGGCGTATTTGTACCAAAAGCACTCGCTCCACGCACAGTTCAAATCTTTCTAGTTGCCTCCTCTACATTCACCCCTCTGCTATACCAAAAGTAAACGTTGTGTTGCAGATGTTACACCTTTTTCCACTTGTGACTCAATTTTACAATGCTTAACTGTAGTTCATGATTTTCAAGTATGCAAAATCCAATGCTTAACTGCAAGATGATAACTGGAACTTCAAATTCGAAAATGGCATTGATACATACACTGACAGCGTGGCACCGCATTCTCATGGGCGGCGCCGGATTTCAGGCGGCGGGTGGCGTCTGGCCGGTGGCCGGTAGCCGCTGCAGCGCGAGGAAACGCTCGAGCGTAAGCTGTTCTGATCGCGACACTGCCATGAGCTTGTAAGGGGTCCGTAGGCCCTTACTATAAATTTGCACTCGGCACAGGTCGATAGGGCGAACAATCGATTGTGTCGTGTTGCGAGAGCGAGTGTGGAGTTGAGCCAGTGCCATGTTGCGGGGAGAGATGTGTGGATGTCGTTGTTGAAATGCAAGGCTTTAACGGAGAAGGGAGTCGCCATCGCCGTGGTTAGACCCCTTTGTACTAGAAATAATACCGGGAAAGTGAAGAAGTATCATTACGGAAGTGGTCAGTGACATTTCTAGTGCCGATATTTTGGTTTCGCGTCCACCGCGCCGGCATCTCCTTGGATTGCAGTGTTGGATTGCAGTGTTGGATGCAGTGATGGATTAGCGTGTGACGATAATGGAAAATGAAGAAGCCTGTGCTGGGATTAACCATAATTAGATATGTATGACGAAGGCAGTGGCTGTCTCCGTTTTTGTGTTTTTGAGACGAATATAGGTTCGTAATTAGTGAAATTGTGTTGGTGTTTTTCTTGTTACCAGACATCTCATTATTACAGTATTGAGAAGGACGAACTGGAAAGTAACAACTTCCATAGCAGTCAATTCCGATTGCCAGCCCCATTAGGTACATGGTCACATTAATAATAATTATTGGGCTGCTATTCGATCAGATCAGGTCAGGATAAATAAACGGAGGTGTTACACCTTGGCTTACCGTGAAAGGACAAGTGCAGTCTTCGGACGAATAGTAAGAACAATAAGTAATTTTATCTTGCTTAACACGAGGAAATATTTTCCAATTTTGGATCAAGACAGAGCATAAACTTTAAAATCACGACAAGAAACAGTGCATTTTGAACAATACGAAGTAATAGCATCTTACAATTGTGAATAAACTGTTTTCTCTTGCCTTATTAGATAAGAGTAATAGTGTCAATAAACTGTGTTATAATGTGCAAACGCGTAAATCCGTGCAAAAAACTGTGAAAAGTGAACACCAAAGAAAGACACGTGTGAACATTACCACAACAAAACGAGCCAAGAATTCGTCACGAAAGCTTTAAAGAAGTGTTTAGTAGTAATGTTATGATCGAAATTGCTTTTTGAATAATGAAAATCGAGCAAATTCATGTGGACCCATAAACTGTTATGCAGGCGACAATTTATGTGGCGACGCAATTGTTGAATGACGTCACGCAGACCCGTGCAGCAGCTGCGCCAAAGAGCTTCGATCCGCGAGGTGATTTCACACGTCATCACAACTACCTGTGCAAGGAGTAGGTCAGGCGCAGACGCACTACACTGACAGCGATCAGCACGACTTCGAGACACCGAGCGCCAACCCGGCATCTAGCGGCCGAACTACAAACTACGCCCGCCTGCAGCGCCACGGAGCGGCCGACTGAGAACTACGACGACTCGCCACAGATCTTCAGCGCGACTTCACGCGGCTTCGGCGGCAGTACAGCGCCACGCCCACTTCAAACGTCAAAACATCGCGACTCGTGGTAACGTCAGTTGGTGAGTGAAGACAACTGGTTAGCATAGCATTAAATTGCAGTATACTGTCTTCACGATAAATAAACAGTTTTAAACTGTTTTTTACCTTAGGAAAAGTGCCCAATTACAGTAATTTCCGAAAAGTTTGCGAAACATACTCTGAAATATAGCATACTTATTTATGCATACTGCGCTGTCTAAATGGTGATTATACAGATATGCTCATTGTTTTTGGAGATTTTACATTTCTAGATTTAATGAATGGTGTGATTTGTCTTATTTAAAACATTTTACATAAACTGTGTATGTGAAAATTGATATTTGAAATTATTAGGTGTTGAGAGTCGTTATGTTCAGTACTCATACGTATTGTATCAATTTTGGGATTGACTGAAGATACTACTGTTACTGTTTGATTAGTTTAGCGGTAATTGGGAGTGTTTTGGGTTGCTAGAGGTTATTTTATATTACTTGCCTGTGCATTAAAAATAAACCAAACATGTCTACTGAAGATAAGCAGGTTTGTGAGGCTGTAGTTGAAAGGAAAGGGATAGGACAGGAAGACAGAGATGATTCAGGAATCAGTGATTATGGATTGTCATTAGAAAGCCCATTAGCACATTCAACTAGTTACCCCGAGACACCGGGGCAAACGACGAGAGATAAGCCAGTTTCAGAGGGTGAGGATATACGGTCGACGTTAGCAGACTTGTTAAAGGAAACCAAGGCAACAAAAGTGAGGGAAGAAATATTCCGCAAATCAGTAGAGGAAGGTTTACAAGAAGCTAGAGAAAGGGAAGAAATATTCCGCAAATCATTAGAGGAAGGTTTACAAGAAACTAGAGAAAGGTTTGAAATATTCCGAAAATCATTAAAGAAAGATTTACAAGAAACCAAAGAAAGCTTAGAAAAATCATTTAAGGAAACTCTAGCACAAGAGATCAAAACATCGCAAATGAAGATAGAATATAATCTGAAGAAGGAAATAACAGGAGTTACATGAACGAATGAAGATGGACATCAACGAGAGAGAGAGTAAGCTACAGAAGAGCATAGACCAAGTCCAGGGTGACGTGGAGAATATGGAAGGAAAGTTAACAAAAAAGAGAGAAGACGATATTGAAGAGACTAAAACCGAATTGGGAGAAAGGTTCACCGAAGTGGAAACAAATTGCAATCATCGAATCGCCGAGGTGACGCAGATGCAGAAACAATGCAATGATGCGGTTAAGGGTATAGGAGATAGGTAAAACAAACTGGCTGTCAATCTGAGAAATGCTATAGCCATGCAACGAGAAGAGGATAACAAGAGGGTTGCAATGGAGGTCAGGCATTTACAACAGGGAATGCAACAATTGGAGAGCAAGACAGAAGAAATTGATAAACGAATTAGCAATGCCACTTTAACCGTTGGGGAAAGTAGAGTCATTACCTTGATGAGCATTGATAATCGGTACGTCCAGAATAATACAGGGCAGAAGTTTAAACCGAAAGGAGGGTTGCACCCAATGATATTTATGAAATGGTTAAAAGGAGTTTTCCCAGCACATTTCAAAGACGCAGACAAGATTAAATTTGCAATAGGATGGAAGGTGAGGCCTTCACTTGGGGAGTCAGGAAGAAGGAAGGGACTACTAGTTATGATCAGTTTGAAGGGGAATTCTTGAGGAAATACTGGTCCAAAAGTCATCAGTGTGCAGCACTTGAGGACCTACTACACCGCAAGTCACTTAATACATGGAGAGGAACGCTGAGAGAGTTTGCCGAACATTTGTGGGAATTGAACGAGACCTTGGAACAACCCCTGAGTGATGACATAATGATATCAGCGATAAAAAGAAGATTGAGCCGGAGAATGCAAGAAACTGTATCCGGGAGCCTAATTAAAGATAGGGAGGCCTTGATGGAGATACTGGAACAGTTGGAATCTGTTCGATCACAGGAACACAATCAAGCTAATGATCAAAGCCGAGAGGGAAGTAGTGACCAAAGGAATCATTTTAATAATTCGTCTGATTATAGAGGAAGACGTGGTGGCCATAGGTATAGGAACCATGGTGGTGAACAGCAATGGAGAAATGATTGGAGAAGGAGTGAAGAACCAAGAGATCATGAGAGAGGAAGGGATAGGTGAATGAATGACACAGTGCATATAGAAGAGGCGGATAGGCCGGAAAACAGAATGACACTCCAGATGAGGTCCAGTCAGGAGTGAGAGCGACAAGGACCAGAATAAACCTATTAAGACATGTTTAGAACATTTAGTTGTTAAACGGACATTTGAAAAAGGGGAATGTTTATTTGCATTGTATTTTCTGATGTATTATAACTAGAACTTGATATTTCATATCGATGATTACCTGAGAATGGGTGTAAAACCTGTAACAACTAATTTGTAATATAATGACTCATATGTCATGTGTTCACGTAATAATTTTTGATTGTATGTTGTATGTTACCTTCATTATGGACTATAGAGGATTATTGCTGCTTGATAAAAAAAATTGTGATTTGGACAATGCCATCAATGCCATGTTTGTGAGATGTAATAACCTTTTGTAGAATATTATTATGGAGGCAGCCCACTGCTGGAGTCGAGGGATTATTTGGTAAATTGTAATTTCATTAATTATTTATGCTGTGTGTTTTGTTCAGATTTATGATATCTAATTTCCTTGCCGATTCTTTTACGCCAGAGGCTCCAAAGAAGTTTTCGAGGGTGGGGATGTAAGGGGTCCGTAGGCCCTTACTATAAATTTGCACTCGGCACAGGTCGATAGGGCGAACAATCGATTGTGTCGTGTTGCGAGAGCGAGTGTGGAGTTGAGCCAGTGCCATGTTGTGGGGCGAGATGTGTGGAGGTCGTTGTTGAAATGCAAGGCTTTAATGGAGAAGGGAGTCGCCATCGCCGTGGTTAGACCCCTTTGTACTAGAAATAATACCGGGAAAGTGAAGAAGTATCATTACGGAAGTGGTCAGTGACATTTCTAGTGCCGATATTTTGGTTTCGCGTCCACCGCGCCGGCATCTCCTTGGATTGCAGTGTTGGATTGCAGTGTTGGATGCAGTGATGGATTAGCGTGTGACGATAATGGAAAATGAAGAAGCCAGTGCTAAGATTAACCGTAATTAGATATGTATGACGAAGGCAGTGGCTGTCTCCTTTTTTGTGTTTTTGAGATGAATATAGGTTCGTAATTAGTGAAACTGTGTTGGTGTTTTTCTTGTTACCAGACATCTCATTATTACAGTATTGAGAAGGATGAACTGGAAAGTAACAACTTCCGTAGCAGTCAATTCCGATTGCCAGCCCCATTAGGTACACGGTCACATTAATAATAAATATTGGGCTGCTATTCGATCAGATCAGGTCGGGATAAATAAACAGAGGTGTTACAAGCTGTTCGGCGGAATTGTTTCAGGAATACTTGTTATTGCGGGTGGGTAGAATGTTAAGCGAATTGTCTTAAATGTTCAATGAGACTCATAACTTTAGACCGATATGTGGTTAAAAAAAAAAAGCAGTCGGACGCGAACATGCGACTCTAAGTTTAGAATGCACGACGATTACCGGAAGACCACGGGCTCACTCTGTCCATATCAACTCGGGAGTAGAGAACACTTCCTCCTAACACTTCTGCATCTTACAGTGTTGCCAGATTGTGCAGATGACCGGACTTAGAGTTGTCAGGGGCGGTCAGTTTTATTGGCCACCTTAAGTGAACGACTTGGACTTAGTCTCTGTGGCGGCCGGTTGGCGGTCAGTTTTTATGTGTAAGACTGTACATAAAGTAAAAGCCCCAACATGCTACGATAAAAGTTATTACCAATAAACACTAGCGCGGCCACTGTAAGCGTAGGCAAAGAGATGCGAAAAAAAGATGGATAATTTTTCAATTTTTTTGACAATTATTAGAGAGACTCTGTCGTTACTTCTTGCAGTGAGAAGACGTATTCTTGTGAGAAGTGTGTAGTAGACATTGAAATATCTGAATAATAATTTTTATGAAAATATGAAGTGAGGATTCTTATTAGTGCAAAACAACAAAAGTTTTCTTTTCCTTCCTCGCAATATGCTAACGTCATGTCCCTAGCTGCATGCATCTGAAGAGGATGTCTGATTAAGAATCAGTATTTTACACACAGTCAAGAATGAGCACTAATTATACAGGAATCGATGTAAGTTAAAAGTGACGGACATTGCATTCCATTAAAAATCTATAAGGAATCAAAATGATAAAAGCGAAAAAAACTAATTTGTTTAATTAATTATATTATATTTTTTTAATATAAAAATTTGCACAACTTCCTTATGAAAGGCAAAGGTCCCAGGTTTAACCTGCAGTTGGGCACACAGTCCTAGTCTGTCAGTAAGTTGCACCCTACAAAACACTTTGGAGTTCTGCCATTTACACTTTAACGTATTTTGTTGATCGAACATACTGGAAAAAAAAATCGTAGCATTCGGATAAATTTGAGAATCTTGCAAAATACATTGAAATGCTGCAAGTTACGCTCTTTACGTAATTTTTCAGATAAATACTATAGAACACGGCCTTAATTCAGGTGAAGAACCTTGTGCACCTTATGTGTGTTTTGTGTGTGTGTGTGTGTGTGTGTGTGTGTGTGTGTGTATGTGTATGTGTGTGTGTGTGTGTGTGTGTCAGTGAGTGAGTGAGTGTATGAGTGATTACAAAAAATTCGATAAATAATAGTACTCCGCCACCCTGCTATGTGATGGACTGAAAAATTATTTCCCGTCAGCGTCAGACTGCGTATTTTTAAATTTACCAATACCAGCGCTCTTTAATTTTTTAAATTTCCGCCTGTCAACATATTTAATTTTTACGTTCACCTCCATCCACAATATGCCGTTTTTACTATATCACCATCCACTATCTGCAATTTTTAAAATACCCGGAATCCACCATCACAGGTCATTAAGAATCGAGCTCTGGCTCAGTAGGAAACATCGCGGCATTTACCTGGAGCGATTTAGGAAAATCATGGATAACCTAAATCTGGATGACGGTCATCTTCCTGAAAGGGAATTCAGTGTGTTGACACTGTGCCAGCTTTCTCAGTATCTTTATGACGTCATTCGTTTGAAATCACTGATGACGTCATATGTACGTGTGTCAAGATAACTGACGACGTCATGTGTGAAGGTAAATGATCTCTGGTGAGAGGACGTGGCTTGTGATGTCACAATGTTTTTGACTAGGTAGTCTAAAGAATACTTTTCTACATTACTTATGCTGTTCCAGAATATCACACACTGAAGATCCCTCAAAAACACGTCGGTGTTAGTGTAATTTGTTGTAATAAAATAACGAAAGCGTCAAAATGGGGTTAAGGAATTTTCGTAGTTTGCTACTTTCGTATTATAACTTGCGTGTCATAAAAGTATGCCGTTTCAAGACAATGACGCGTTGACGATACGTCAAATCGTTCTTGGCACGATTTTTTATAATGGAGTGTTCGCTAACGAAATATAAGCGGTTAAAGCGTTCAGGAGAAGTTCTCTTTGGTGTAGTGGATAGAGAGTTAGAGTTACGAAGGCTGATGCGGCTTGTTCACGTCCTGATCTTTACGAATACTTTTCGTCCCCCCTTTCTCATTAATTTAATGGCAATACGTTCTGTAATATTCTTTGTTATATACTTATAATAGCACTCTCTCTCAGAACTGAGTTGTCGTTATCAATAATATACGAATTAATCCTGTATATATTTAGAACACATTCATCATCTGGTAAAAAAATTACCACTCACAATAAAACGTTTAGAAAAGACGGGCAAATTTTGAAAAAAGAATTAAAATGTAACACTCTCTGTCATTAACAAACTTACATAACTACAGTTTGCCAGACTTTGTTCACAGTCGTAGCGCTAAGTGGTATACAAACAATGCTGAGTGCACAGTTAGATTTTTAATCGTGTGAATTGTTACGATGTCTGAATTTTACGATTTCGTTTGTTGTTGCTGTTGTGGTTCTTAAACAAATAGCATGACACAAGAATTTTCGAACAAATGATTTTAAAACCATGCAGTTTTATGAACGGCAATTCCGTGTAAACTATGCTAAAGTGATGTACTGAGCACTAGTGTAGACAAATTATTATTAATAATACATTGTTATTATTATTATTGTATTAAACTTGTATGTAATTGTTGTTCTCGTAAAATTAAAGAAGAAGTTTATATAACACATTTGCTGCAAGATGGAAGAATTATACGGTTGCGCAGAAAACGTTTAGATGAAATACTGAAAGTCGTGCACGAGAAACAGAGTGTATATGAAGACAGAAAAGAAATAGTATGAATAATACAACGAGCTGCTGGCAAAAGCTTTAGTTAAAATGATGAAATACAAAAACTAAAGGAGACGGCCACTGTGGAACCAAGATCTAGCAAACATTATAAACTGGGAGAAACAAGCCTACCTGAGATAGGGTTCGGATAGAAATATATTACTTGGACAGTGTTTTTATTTAGTCTGACAAATTATTGAAAATCACGGAGAATACAATTATCGCACATAAATCGCATTTATCGACTACGAGAAAGCTTTTGATGAAGTTCACAGCGTTGGATTATCGGAAACTTGAAAATAATGGTGTACCTCAGTATGTAATAACTGCAGTTAAAACTATATACATACACAACAAAATGGAGGTCCGGTTGCGAGAACCAAGCCTCGAGGTGTAAGAAAAGGGTGTACTTTATTACCGACATTATACATACATAGGCAATGCAGAATAAAGTAGTGCACCATTATGAACTTAATAATAAACTTATAAATACGTTACTGTTTGCTCAAATAATATTAGGAGACTTGGAAGATAGTTTTCAGAGACCAGTTTCGTCTTTATGTAGCAAATGATTATAATATGATAATATCTAAACATAAAATTAAGATATAATGGAATTCCATGGCAAGGAACACTTAAGAGCAAAAATAATAATTGATGATAAACCGCTAGTGAAATAAATTCTCTTAAGAACTTGGAGTGAGAGCTCTTACATATTACTCAAATGATCAAGAACACAATACACAATTTGACAAAATTTCAACAGCTATAAATTAGACGGTACTAAATGGTGCAGTCACATTAATGTGATCACTGCTTACCTTTGACGTCGACGTCCAATAACTACTCGCAGAGGGCAGGTGGAAGCGCTAGCGGTAGAGACTATGTAAAGAGTTTTGGGAGCATGCAGGTAACAGTGCACTCGGCAACTGGGGTGCTCCAAGGACCATGGATGACAGGGGAGAAGGACGGCTGCGGAGATGTTGACGGGCGAACAGACGTGCAGCTGTTGAGCATCTGACCGCCCAGATGAACCAAGGGGCCACCAACTGTGTCTCCTCAACGACTGTTCAGCGAACTTTGCTGCATATGGGCCTCCGCAGCAGAGTGGTTATTGTTCCCTTCGCTGTTTTTAGACTCCAATGTCTGAAGACGTAGTGCTGTTCGTTTCCTCGTCCTCGGCCGATATTTTCCATCGTTGTACTGTTGGTCGGATGGAAGGAAATTAGTTAAATTCTTGGTTGGTCCTTGGGCCATCCCTAGTTTGGGTTGCCATCCGATTATTTAACTTCAACTCTTGGCTGCCTGTCTCACCTCACCTTACGTTTGAGCTACCTTCTCAGGACGACCCTTGGAATACTTCTGAGTACCACTTGTTCTGTTTGTTAAAGATTGTGATTTTCATTTTAGTTTGAATTATTGTGCGAGGCCTTTGGCTGTGTATTAATTCAGTTCTTTTAAAATTTCACATAAAGGCCTTCAGCCGTGTTAAATTAAAATTTTGAAGATTGTTTTTATTTTTAAAAGAAAAAATATTTTTTTCCTTAAAATTTGTTCAATCTGTAATTGTTTGTAATCCAGGCCCTAAGCCATTAGTTGTTCGATGCGTTACGTGTGGCCTTCAGCCGAGGATTTATCTGAACCCCTTTTAAGAGGCCTTCAGCCGCGTGTATTCTTTAAAGGACAATTTTTTATAGAAGGAAGGGATTACTTTTAAATTATTTGTCTGACTTGTTGTTCAGGCCTTCAGCCGTTGTTTCAAATTTGTTTGTGGCCTTCAGCCGTGCAAAAAGTTAATATTTCTTTAATTAGGCTTTCGGCTGTTCCGTTGTAAGTTTAAAAAGTAATTTCTTGGTTAAAAAATTGTTTATTAAAGTGTTTTAATTATAGTTGTCCTTTAGACGTGTAGTGTAGGCCTTCAGCCGCTAATTGTTTTCAATTGAATGTTTTTTTAAATTTACCTTGTATTTTTAATTGCTTTTGATTTCTAAGCCAGGCCTTCAGCCGTTCTTGTTTTTGGTGGGGTTTTGGGCCTTCAGCCCAGAAAGCATCTCAAGTTTCTTTAACTAGGCCTTCAGCCGTATTGTCTAATTGTGATCTTTTAAAGCAATATGTAAATAGGTGGTTCTTAGAAAAATAAAGTTGTGTGTTTGATTGTGCAACTCACAGTAACTGTTTACGGCCCAATCCACACTCGTAAACTTATCCTGTGCGTTCTCTGAGTACCTACCAACCAGGTAACACAGGTGAATTGTGTTTCGTACTCCATGGGATAGATGGCCGCTGGCATGTACCGCGTGAAACGTCTGAAAGCAAACGTCCTGTGCCAATCGTCGGTAGAGTGCAGGCTGGAAAGCGTTCCCTGGGCGATCTCGTTATTCCAGACGGCACAGTTTATCAACACAAGTATGCATCTATTCTTGAGGACAGTGTTCATCCCTACGTGCAGTTTGTTTTTCTTTGACACAGTGGTATCTACCAAAAGGAGAACGCGACCTACCATGCAACTCGCAGTGTACGTGCGAGATTCAAAGAGCGTCAGAATGAGTTTACTGCACTTCTCAGGTCACCAGGCTCCCGGAATTTAAACCAATTAAGAATCTGTGGGACCACTTTGGACAGGCTGGTCGTGCCATGGATCCAGAACTGAGAAATCTAGCGCAGCAGGCCGAGGCGCTGGATTCGGCATGGCTCCACAGGTTCCAAAACCTCTTCCAGTCTCTTCCTACACGTTTAGCAGCGGTCGCGCTACAAAAGGTGCTTATCCAGGCCTTTGACAGGTGGTCACATTAAAGTGACTGGACAGTGTCTGATTTTATTACGTGATGGGGCTACCAGTTCTAATGTACGGCCGGCCGCTGTAGCTGAGCGGTTCTAGGCGCTTCAGTCAGGAACCGCGCTGCTGCTACGTTCGCAGGTTCGAATCCCGCCTCGGGCATGGACATGTGTGATGTACTTGGGTTAGTTAGGTTTAAGTAGTTCGAAGTCTAGGGGACTAATGACCTAAGATGTTAAGTCCCATAGTGCTCAGAGCCATTTTTTTTTCTAATGTACGGGTCAGAGACGTGGTTGAAACAGCCGTGATGAGACACCCAAGACCACTAACAGTTTACAGACGTATAGAATGTATAAAGAAATAGGAGAGTACGGAAAGAAGTGGCATTAATACATCCAAAGGGTATCATTTCAACGATTATCTAAATTGATGTACAAATATATACTTCAAAGGAAAGAACTTGTTGGGAATCCTAAGGAGAGATGGACGGATCAGCTTCACTCTACTTGAAATTGGAACACGCATCAATGCCTAAACCAAAACTGGATATGGTAATGATTTAAAATCCTAAGCTTATGTGGCTCGTTGAAAGTGAGGTGACAGAAGAGTATACTTGGGTGAGAGAGGACAAAGCATGAGACTCTGACGCCAACCAGAACAGACTCTGCGATTGCTTTTATTATATGTACTTGAAACAGACGACACGTGGAATAAGTGAAACCAGAGAACCAATAATTCAATCAAGAGGTCATCTGCTAACGTCGGCTTCAGCACTGCAATTCATTAATTTAGCATGGCGGCGCTGTTGTCCTCTTGATTATCTAGTATGTGCATAGTCAATACGTGCCTCTTTTTCCGCTGTTCGGCTGTATCGGTATTCGCGTAAATATATGCGACTGCACACTGTACCCGGGAGTCACATGCGACGTGGAACATGCAATTATTAAATGCACATCAGCTGAAAAGAGAGCTCTCCCACGCTACACCGCGGTCGCGTGTTTTCCGGCGTTGCCCGCGGAAAGAGCGACAACTGCGTAAAACATGCCCTGCAATTTTCGCGCGGCATTATTTGTCCATTTGCGTTATTGCTGAAGCAGGCGCCGGGCTGACGTCGCCGCCGGCTATTCCCATTGATGGCCGCTTGTCACATCACGCTCGTGACAGAATGGGAGCAAGCCGTTTGCGTGTTATTTTTCCCGCTGTAAGCAGTAATGACAGTACAAACCTCACAAATCAGCGTAACTGTCGGAAATATACGCTGTCAGAACCGAGTGTTTCGCACGTGGCGTGGCCTGCGCTGCTTATTTGTAGGAATTTCCTCTCCGCCTCGGCTGCCTTTTTTTTATCAGTGTTTCACTGCGTACATTTTCGTGCACGATGGAGACGCGGAGGTTGGACTCTTTCATAAGAAGAAAGAAACGTAATACCTTAATTTTGGTTGCGTATTACTCACTGATGTATTTCCCAACCCTTTTCTCAATCCATGGGGGAAGGTATGTAGCAACAGTACTGTACACAGTGATGAAAAAGTGACAGTTTTTCTCCGTCCGTACTCAATTATATTGTATCCATGCAAAGGGTGTATGATGCAGATAGAAGAATTCTTATAGTCTCCACTAAAAATGCAGGTCTTATAAATTCACACAACTTAATGGAACAGATGTTTTCTTTTACCCTACTGATATTAAGTTTCCTGCACAATAAGTCTTAAGTCTTCGTGTTCAGTAGGCCGACCTGTCCTACGGCAGTTACTACAGTCAGCCAGTAATTATAGCCGACATCGTTATTTCCATTCATTCTTTTTTTTTTTTTTTTTTTTTTTGTAGTGGACGAGTCGTCAGTCTTTTGACTTCTGTTGAGATACATGATCTCTGTTTTCCCTGATCTTATAGAAGTTTTCATTGATGTTTTAACATATATGCTATCATCGCTTCCCTTCTTGTTGACAATGTTTCGCACACATTCTTCTCCTCGCCAATTATGTGGAGATGTTCCTGATTTCTTATAAGTCCACGCAGTTTCCAACGGTTTTTAATAACACTGCACCTTCGACACATCGATTCTCTTCTTTTATGGTTTTTGCCACAGCCCATGATCCATTTCTACACAATGCTATGTTCAAAACGCACAATCTAAGAAATTTATTCCCCAAATGAAGTCCGATGGTTACCACTAATAGAGCTTTTTGGCCAGGAATGCCCTCTTTGCACATGCCAATCTGCGATAGTTTGCTTCTAAAGTAGAAAAATTCCTTCACATTGTCAACTTATATCCAATATTAACAATTCCAATTTCTGCTTCTCCTCATAACTTTCGTCTTTAGCTGGTTGACTCTCAATCCATAGAAAATGCTAATTAGACTGTTCATTCCAATGAAGAGGTCCTACAATTTTTGTTTAACTTAGGGTTACGATGTCTCTATTGAATCATTGATATATTTTCACCATGAATTTTAATCACACTCTTGAGCCTCTCTTTGATATAAGAGCACAGCAGAGGATCAGTGGGTGTACGAGCCCAAATTTATGACATTAGAATCAGTATTCCCCGCAGTCGCTGACACCAGCATCCGGCGCTCAGGCTACATAATCCACCATCTTCCCTCCCCCTGTGACAAATGCCGTTACGCCAAGGCTCCCCTGAGCATATATACTAAAATTACGCCACAACTATGTACTAAGTACTTTTGAAACCCCAGCTTGTCACCACATTCCGTCAATGACCTAATCTTAGAGTTGGTCTTAAGAAAAGAACCAATGCATCAAACTGGATATTGATACTTTTTCTCAGGTGCGAATATCTGAAAATTCCGATGCTTGAGTAAACACACATCTTAAAGAATGGGGGTTAACGAGGATGCTGCCCGTGCCGGATTGTACAAACATTCCGGACACGAGCTCCGGATGATGGGGAATGAACTGATTGTAGTGACTAGTCGTGCTATTTGTATGAAACAAGGAATGGCGAATGAAAGGGAACTGATGGAGAAAGGGGGGATTTATTACTCCAGCCGCAGAGGGCACTGTGGTAATGCAATGGCGAAAGCTGAAAATTTGTGCCGGACTGGAAGTCGAACTCCTATTTACCGCTTCTCACGATCGCTTGCCTTAACTGCTTCGGCACTCCGGACATCGTCCTTGACCGACTCAAATCTCCAACTTACTGCACGCCGCAATGCGTCGTATATCGCTCATTAACCCTCAGCTCGCAAATTATTGGTTTCCCGGAGGAGATAAGACGAATCTAGTGTATGTGCACAGAAACAGACGTCATGGAGCTGTCATGCTCTTACAGAAATGTTCACATTTTAGTGGTGTATACATTTATATGAAATAGAGAATGGGGAAAGAAAGAGAAGTGATGGATGGGATTTGTAAATTTCAGCCACACAGGATGCAACTGCGAAAGTTGAAAATTTGTGCCTGACCGTCACCCAATAATATTTAAACTTGCTTGAGAGGCGGCGGCTCGTTGACGTTTGTTCGTTGCTGATGGATTAATGTCGCCCGCATTATAAAGGAAATCAGTAATCTGCGGGTAGTGGCTTAACGGATTAGAGACGGTTCACTGCAGCGTGCAAAAAGTTGGAAATTTGAGTCGCTCACGGACTGCGCCTGGATGGACGAAGGGGTAAATCCTGGATCAAGTACCAGTCCGGCACCAATTTTCCTCTTTCGCCATTGCATTACAACAACACCCTGTGCGGCTGTAAGTCGTAAATATCCACCGATCCCTTCCCTTTCTTTCCCTGTTCTCTATTTTATATAAATCTGTACACCAGCCGCGTCGTCATGAGTGATGTCTGTTGTTCGGGTATGTCCGACAGAACAGACGCCACTCATATATATATGCATTTCTACTGTCATACTTTTTATTCGCATGTACCAGTGTAGGAATTGTCTCCCGCAATCAGTTTTTATCATCTTTAGTTCTTGTGGCGGATCAGAGATCTGCGTATTCACGTTCTCACGCCCTCAGGTAATTCCGGGGTTAACATCTGTCTTATCTGACCGAGCTCATTTCGTATTGTCTCGGATGAGGTTCCCGGTTCAGACAGGACTTCCTCTCCTAAGGACTGTACTGCTGCACGAATTTCGGTTTCGGCTTTTTCAAGAACATCAGGTTTTTTGTAATCCATTAATTAAATGTTTTCTTAAACTGGAGAAGGGGTTTGGTTTCTTTTCTGTTCATGCTCAAGTGAAAAATCGTTAACTTTTTGCGTCAGTTTTGACATTCGTTTCGATTGTAGTGTGGGTACTTTTTCATTTCTTAATATCCTCCGACAAATGGCTAACTACATCCGGTACTTCACGGTGTGCTTCAGTAACACTTGATGTTTCAATTTTTATGGATTCTCAAGTGGCGGTAATCTGCTTATTTATAACTTTAACTACTTCAGCGAACTTTTTCTCCAGCCTAATGCGAAAATATTTTGTTGAGCCCAACTTACATAGGTAGGAATGATCATCAAAATAAAATAAGAGAAATCAGAGCTCGAACAGAAAGTTTTAGGTGTTCGTTTTTTTCCCGCGCGCTGTTTGGGAGTGGAATGGTAGAGAGATAGTATGATTGTGGTTCGACGAACCCTCTGCCAAGCACTTAAATGTGAATTGCAGTGTAGTCATGTAGATGTAGATGTAGATTCGAGAAGAATTTTCTTTCATTTTTATAGACTGAACCTTTGCCTGTGATCTATTCTTTCATAAGTTTTATTTGCTAATTCATTCTTTAGTTTAACATCGCGAGAAGCTAATTTATTCCTTAGCATCGCGAGAACTCATCAATCCAGCTAATTTTTCAAATAAATCATCGAACGATGTGAAAGGTTGCCTGTTTGGCGTAGCTTCCGCACAGACTTGCTGTTGTAAGTCACTCTCCTCGAGCAGATCACTAACATTAGTAACCGTAGACTATGAAGTACCAGTATCAGAATCTGGTTTGTCCACAGTCGTATCGAAAATGTTGCCTGTATCGACATGGACTTGTTTTCCTGTGCCGGGTGCCGTTTCCATTTTGTGTGGTTTTTCGGATTAAAAAACAGAATTATTCACACAGTTTGGGTCCATCCGCTCCATAACCATGATTTGCAATAGGTATACAGATAGACAAGACGGATCTGTACAACGAAAATTTCACGTTTTTATTCACTCGGTGACAAGTTTCGGGCCGGGATCCAGTTTCAAATTATCGTAACATAGTCGGAGGTGGCATTTCCGAAAATGCAAAAACCATTTGGCTCTGGCTCTGAGTACTATGCGACTTAACTTCTGAGGTCATCAGTCACCTAGAACTTACAACTAATTAAACCTGACTAACCTAAGGACATCACACACATCCATGTCCGAGGCAGGATTCGAACCTGCGACCGTAGCGGTCGCTCGGTTCCAGACTGTAGCGCCTAGAACCGCACGGCCACTCCGGCCGGCAAAAACCATTTGAAAAATGTACAATCAAATAGTGACAGAGCATACAGAGAAGATGGATGCTCATTTAACTAACAGAAGGACGACTATCGCTTCATCTTGCCAACGCGCGGCACAATAGTGGCCATATTTGACAACTTCCGTACAATAGCATGAGAAAATGATGCTATAGTTAATAACGTTTATTATTCAAAATCCAAAATGGGTCAACAGCTATCTTTGAAAAAAGAAAAAGAATCCAGTTAAAGCGGGCCAGCTACGCTGGTGTTCCTTGCTCTTTCCTCCCAGTCTTGCGTCGCGTCGCAACTACACTCCTGGAAATTGAAATAAGAACACCGTGAATTCATTGTCCCAGGAAGGGGAAACTTTATTGACACATTCCTGGGGTCAGATACATCACATGATCACACTGACAGAACCACAGGCACATAGACACAGGCAACAGAGCATGCACAATGTCGGCACTAGTACAGTGTATATCCACCTTTCGCAGCAATGCAGGCTGCTATTCTCCCATGGAGACGATCGTAGAGATGCTGGATGTAGTCCTGTGGAACGGCTTGCCATGCCATTTCCACCTGGCGCCTCAGTTGGACCAGCGTTCGTGCTGGACGTGCAGACCGCGTGAGACGACGCTTCATCCAGTCCCAAACATGCTCAATGGGGGACAGATCCGGAGATCTTGCTGGCCAGGGTAGTTGACTTACACCTTCTAGAGCACGTTGGGTGGCACGGGATACATGCGGACGTGCATTGTCCTGTTGGAACAGCAGGTTCCCTTGCCGGTCTAGGAATGGTAGAACGATGGGTTCGATGACGGTTTGGATGTACCGTGCACTATTCAGTGTCCCCTCGACGATCACCAGTGGTGTACTGCCAGTGTAGGAGATCGCTCCCCACACCATGATGCCGGGTGTTGGCCCTGTGTGCCTCGGTCGTATGCAGTCCTGATTGTGGCGCTCACCTGCACGGCGCCAAACACGCATACGACCATCATTGGCACCAAGGCAGAAGCGACTCTCATCGCTGAAGACGACACGTCTCCATTCGTCCCTCCATTCACGCCTGTCGCGACACCACTGGAGGCAGGCTGCACGATGTTGGGGCGTGAGCGGAAGACGGCCTAACGGTGTGCGGGACCGTAGCCCAGCTTCATGGAGACGGTTGCGAATGGTCCTCGCCGATACCCCAGGAGCAACAGTGTCCCTAATTTGCTGGGAAGTGGCGGTGCGGTCCCCTACGGCACTGCGTAGGATCCTACGGTCTTGGCGTGCATCCGTGCGCCGCTGCGGTCCGGTCCCAGGTCGACGGGCACGTGCACCTTCCGCCGACCACTGGCGACAACATCGATGTACTGTGGAGACCTCACGCCCCACGTGTTGAGCAATTCGGCGGTACGTCCACCCGGCCTCCCGCATGCCCACTATACGCCCTCGCTCAAAGTCCGTCAACTGCACATACGGTTCACGTCCACGCTGTCGCGGCATGCTACCAGTGTTAAAGACTGCGATGGAGCTCCGTATGCCACGGCAAACTGGCTGACACTGACGGCGGCGGTGCACAAATGCTGCGCAGCTAGCGCCATTCGACGGCCAACACCGCGGTTCCAGGTGTGTCCGCTGTGCCGTGCGTGTGATCATTGCTTGTACAGCCCACTCGCAGTGTCCGGAGCAAGTATGGTGGGTCTGACACATCGGTGTCAATGTGTTCTTTTTTCCATTTCCAGGAGTGTACATTTTCCTTGTCCAAAATTCAAACTCCTAATCTTCATAAACAACACATCAACCCTTTATTTTAAGACACGTTTTGTCCTCCAGTGATTGGTTGAATAAAGTACACTAAACAAAGAAGACGAATATATAAAATACGTACAAACAATTTATCGCCGTTCCATGTTGGCTACCAAAATGAGGCGTTACTCCTCTACCTCGCTATATAAGTTAATTATGGTTTTGCTTGAGCTTAAAGTACTCACATGTGTTGGTTTAATTTAATGGTAACTGGGTAACAAATTCTTAGCAGACAGGGCAAACATCGGCAGAGAGAGCAACACATTTAGACGGTGGGAATATTGGCTTAATAAATCACTAGCTTTTACAAAACACCATCAGTCAATATTATTTGATGGGACCTGTATGTAACGGAATCGAAAACCGACAGCGTCGTTGATCAAAGAGGAATTACCGAATCATTCAAAATAATTTCTTGCACGTTATACGCGCAAGACACATTAAAATGATCGGCATCTAATTTCAGGGCGGCAATTTGGTATGAGTAGTAATAAATTAATGACGGAAAGCAATGGGCCTTCCGCCATTGCGTCTCTTCGTAATGATCTGCCGCCTTCGCCATTTTAGACAAAGCGATATCGAACAGTGTTAATTAGTACGAAAGGTTTTTTTACATCTCTTTCAGAGTAAATTCTAAGGAAAAAATCAGTAAACACATACACACCTACGACACGCGTCTGACCTCTAACGCACACCGAGGCAAAAGACATATGAAAAGTATTCACAATTATGCCCTTACCGAAAGACGAGAGAAAAACAAATTTATACAGGGTTATGTTTCAGCCACAGGCTAATTTTATACTGCTGATTTTCTGTTGCAATTACTTTTATGCTAGATGGTTCTTGACAAATATTTACTGGAAACTTTCATATAGTCAAAGAATATACAGCGTTCATAACAGCTAGAAACTGGTCCCTAATGAATAACGCAAGAAAAAGACAGCTTTTGGATAAAGTAATACTTCAGATCCCTTTGCCACTTTTCACCATTTACATTTCGTTTTCTTGCTAACTCAAATGTACTTGTTTTAACACTTCCACTTATCCATTCACCCTCCCGGTTAACAATTCATTTTCAGTTACTTTATTAGCCTTTTATGCAAAATTACACTGTTTCTCTCTCAATATTTGTAAACTATCTCCAGTCGTTTAGCTTGTCGCCACTAGTTTGCAGATGTCTGTCGTCGTTACTATGGGAAGATCACTGTATTTCAAGCCTATATGTAGAAGAGAAACTTTCATATTGGAGAACTACGGTATATGTTAGTGTAGTTACAACTCTTTAATACAAGACTCAATTTCTCACGTGCCTCACATATCCACTGCATTTTAAACCGTATCTGTCTGTTATACTGCATGTAGTAGATTATTTTCATGAGACTTAACTAAAATCTTTCTTTTTTTAAGAATTCAAATAAATGGGACATAAATCGGTATGTGTGATGTATATGTACAGACAACCAAATGATTACAATTTCAGAAACAATGCATAACTTATTTTGTCCGTCTCAGGCTCTTATGGAAGCGGTTATTTGCCATGTCATTGATAGAGTTGTTGGACATACTCCTGAGTGCTATCATGCCACACTCTGTCCAATCGGCACCTTAGACCGTGAAGATTTCGAGATGGTTGGAGACCACGTCCACAATGCTTCAAACGTTCTCAACTCTGGAGAGATCCGGTCACTTTGTTGGCCAAGGTTGCGTTTGACAAGCACAAAGACAAACAGTGGAATTCTCACAGTGTATGAGTGGCATTGCCTTGTTGTAATACACCGAAGAGCCAAAGAAATTGGTACACCTGCCTAATATCGTGTAGGGCTCACGCGAGCACGCATAAGTGCCGCAACATGACGTGGTATGGACTCGACTAATGTTTGAATTAGTGCTGGAAGGAATTAACAGCTTGAATCCTTTACGGCTATCAATAAATCCGTAAGAGTGCGAGGGGTGGAGATCTCTTCTGAACAGTACGTTGCAAAGCATACCAGCTATGTTCAATAATGTTCATGTCTGGGGAGTTTGGTAGCCAGCGGAAGTGTTTAAACTCAGAAGAGTGTCCCTGGAGCCAATCTGTAGCAGTTATGGAAATGTGGGGTGTCGCATTGTCCTGCTGGAATTGACCAAGTCCGTCGGAATGCTCAATGGACATGAATGGATGCAGGTGATCAGACAGGATGCTTACCTGTCAGAGTCGTGTCTAGAAGTATCATGGATCCCATATCACTCCAACTGCACACGCCCCACACCATTACAGAGCCTTTACCAGCTTCAACAGTCCCCTGCTGTCATGTAGGGTCCATGGTTTCATAAAGTTGTCTGTATACCCGTAGACGTCCATACGGTCATACAATGAGAAATGAGGCTCGTCCGACCAGGCAACATGTTTCCAGGCAGTAACAGCCCACTGTCGGTGTTGACGAGCTCAGATGAGGCGTAAAGCCTTGTGTCGTGCACTCATTAAGTGTATACGAGTGAGTCTTTGGCACCGAAAGCCCATATCGATGATGTTTCGTTGAATGGTGTGCATGCTGATACTTGTTGATGGCCCTGCAGCGAAATCTGCAGCAATTTGTGGAAGGGTAGCACTTCTGTCACGTTGAGCAATTCTCTTCAATCGTCGTTGGTCCCGTTGTTGCACGATCTATTTTACAGCCGCGGTGATGTCAGATATTTGATGTTTTACCGGATTCCTGATATTCACGGTAGACTTGTGAAATGGTCGCAAAGGAAAATCGCCACTTCATCGCTACCTTGGAGTTGCTGTGTGCCGTCGCTCGTGCTCCAACTGTAACACCACGTTCAAACTCACTTAAATCTTGATCGCCTGCCATTGTAGCAGCAGGCCGAGCGGTTCTAGGCGCTTCAGTCTGGAACCGCGCGACCGCTACGGTCGCAGGTTCCAATCCTGTCTCGGGCATGGATGTACGTGATGTCCTTAGGTTGGTTATGTTTAAGTAGTTCTAAGTTCTAGGAGACTGATGACCTCATATGTTAAGTCCCATAGTGCTCAGGGCCATTTGAAGCATTGTAGCAGCAATAAGCGATCTAACAACTGCTCCAGACACCTGTTGTCTTATATAGGCGTTGCCGACCGCATCGCCGTATTCTGCCTGTTTACAAATCTCTGCGTATACCAGAGATATGCCTATACCAGTTCCTTTGGCGCTTCGATGTGTAAGCCCGGGATGGATTGCCCTGAAGGGAAACAAACGGGGCGTAGGATACAGTCGACGTACCGTTGTGCTAAAAGGTTGCCGCGGATGACAACCAAAGAGGTCCTGCTATAAAAAGCAATGGCACCCAAGGCCATCACTCCAGGGTTGTCGGGTCGTATGGCAGGCGACAATTTGGCTGGTACTGGAGAATTTTGGGCAGGGCCCCCCAACCACGTCGTGATTTTGACCACATAACGCAACAATTGAATAGAATTTGGCACGATCTCTCAGGAGGACATGCAACAAATCCATCAGCGTCACGCCGAATAACTGCATTCGGGGATGGGCCCACTCGTTATTGACTTGCTCAATTTTGTGAAGCCCTTTCCCGTTGAATAAAACACCCTTTTTTTCTGAATTGTAATCAGTCGTATATCTGGACATGTAGATCTACCTATTTCCGTCCCATTCGGGTAATTCCTTCGCGGCGCGTCGCTACTTTTTTTCTCTCTGTCGTCGAGTGAAACATGGACATTTGCTTGTATAATTCTCTTATTTCACAATCCGCCCACATTTTATAAAATCTTTTACTTAACCTGTTCGTTAAATTTATCTTTACGTTCATGTTATAGACCACGGTACCTGTGTATGTCTTCATGTATTTCCTTGAAAGAAGTAATAATTTTCAAGCTTTGTGGTCGCTCCGATCTTGTGTGTCTTTGTTTACTTGTATACATAGCGTTTCGTGGCTCAGCACGTTCCAGGTTATCAGTTGAGAAGCATTATTACAACTGTCTGATGGACTACTGTTGGTTATTCTATATGAATGCACGGAATGAACAGTAGCGTCATTGGCAGATGTGGTATGTATGTTGTTATCTTTGATGGGTGAAGGCAATTGCCTTTAGCTTAGAACTGAGCTTTGTGAGAGTGCCATTCGGCATCAGCAGAAGTTCAAGGAAGAGTTTTATGTTTGACAATGCATGTTCGATGGTGCCTTTTTACTTCTAACGGTGCGTAATGGCATATAAAGTTGTAAGTATACTACAGGACAATATGGATGTTTCCATGGTTGTCAGCAAGTGTAGTTTTGTGGTGTATTAGTTGTATTTTCTTGTTTCAAGCACTTGATAAAGGGATAACGTAGTCCCGACACATATTGTGGTAAATATAAGACACACCTGACAACTAGTGCTTAACGTTCTCAGCTCTGATTCATGAGACTTTTTCCACACATCCCCTTAGACCAACCAGAAGAAAGACGTAGATGCATTCTAACTCTTTCCATAAAAATTGGCACACTTCCCTCTGCTCCTCCACATAATACCTTTTTAATTCATTTTTCAAATATTTCTCCAGAATCACATTTAAACACCTTTTTGTTCTTCAGTTCTCTGACAATCAACAGTTCACTCTCATAAAGTATTTTGCTCTATACAGGGTTATTACAAATGATTGAAGCGATTTCACAGCTCTACAATAACTTTATTATTTGAGATATTTTCACAATGCTTTGCACACACATACAAAAACTCAAAAAGTTTTTTTAGGCATTCACAAATGTTCGATATGTGCCCCTTTAGTGATTCGGCAGACATCAAGCCGATAATCAAGTTCCTCCCACATTCGGCGCAGCATGTCCCCATCAATGAGTTCGAATGCATCGTTGATGCGAGCTCGCAGTTCTGGCACGTTTCTTGGTAGAGGAGGTTTAAACACTGAATCTTTCACATAACCCCACAGAAAGAAATCGCATGTGGTTAAGTCGGGAGAGTGTGGAGGCCATGACATGAATTGCTGATCATGATCTCCACCACGACCGATCCATCGGTTTTCCAATCTCCTGTTTAAGAAATGCCGAACATCATGATGGAAGTGCGGTGGAGCACCATCCTGTGGTACGTTTAGCTCCCTGCTTGCTTTATTCGTTGACTTCCGCGGGCTACGCGTGAAACTTGCCCGCACGCTTTCAACCGTTTCTTCGCTCACTGCAGGCCGACCCGTTGATTTCCCCTTACAGAGGCATCCAGAAGCTTTAAACTGCGCATACCATCGCCGAATGGAGTTAGCAGTTGGTGGATCTTTGTTGAACTTCGTCCTGAAGTGTCGTTGCACTGTTATGACTGACTGATGTGAGTGCATTTCAAGCACGACATACGCTTTCTCGGCTCCTGTCGCCATTTTGTCTCACTGCGCTCTCGAGCGCTCTGGCGGCAGAAACCTGAAGTGCGGCTTCAGCCGAACAAAACTTTATGAGTTTTTCTACGTATCTGTAGTGTGTCGTGACCATATGTCAATGAATGGAGCTACAGTGAATTTATGAAATCGCTTCAATCATTTGTAATAGCCCTGTATATACTGCTTCAATTATAATAAACACAATACCATCTCCGCATTATACATCATTACAGCTGTTGGTGAAGATAGCTTTCCCTTCTAGTACCAATCCATTTGTGATATCATTTGCAAAAACGATCTTGAGTTGTAATATAAAACTCATGAGGAAAACTTACGTTGAAATAAATCCTATGTTTATCTACATTAGAGGAATAACAGTTACAAAGAAAATAATCATTCATTCAGCTGTTCATTTATTATGTTCCATAGATATCACTTTCAAGCCAAGACATGCTTTAGTAAAAGAGAAGCAATTGTTGGAAATTTACAAGTTTATGCCCTCTAGGAGGTTCCTCTTGCACCCTGAAAGTTAGTCGTTGATGTCCCATAGCACATACCCTGTCATTCCACCCCTTATTTCTGTCAGTGTCTTCATACATTTCTGTCATCACCGATTCTGTGGAGAACCTCCACATTCCCTAACTTATCAGCCCACCTAATTTTCAAAATTCTTCCCTTCTGCCTTATTTCATTTAAAGTCTTCGAAAGCTACATTAAGTTCTGCCACAAGTACAGGATCACTCTTTCTTCTCTTTTCACCTTCTTTCTAAAAATTCTGAAGTCACAGATGCTGTGGCCTCTCTGAACACCATAACAACTCAGGGACGAAACTTTAATTATAAGGGATTGTAAAAGTGCATCATTTTCATTTAGAGTGAACATGGAGAAACGAGTTGTGAACCATTTTGTACGTCATACAACCACAAACGTAGAAATGTAAATATAAGGATCTATAAACTAGCATCGTTTGCGTGTAGAGGGAAAATGGAGTAAGAAGCAGTGTAACATATGTAAAAGTTGGACCCAAAATCAAAAATATTCGTATAGACGATTTTTGTGTATATTGAACCTAGAAGCACGTGGTTGTGAATTGTTACAGCACAATACTTTTCTTTTTTTTTTACTACAATAGTCTACAGATCTCCTCTAGGAAATTATGTTCTACTTTTTAGAAATCTAGATACATTATTGGCCTACCTGTCAGACAAGAAGGAACAGTTAATAGTTTGTGGAGATTTCAGTTTAGATGCCTTAAAAGACACAAACACGAAAAATGAATGGGACCTATTATTTCGGTGTTTCAAACTAATTTCAGAGGTCAATCTTCCATTTTGTGTACAGCAAGCTAGTAGGATCCTGACTGATAACGTTTTTCTAGAAGTGGTCACGTTGAAACAATTAATATATGTGCAGCTGTTAATGAACTATCTGATCATTATGTACAATTAATGGAAATAAGCATTACATCTTACGTACATGAGGCAGGTTCATAAGAAGCAGTGTGACTTATTAATGTGGACAGCACTCAGTGTTTTAAGAATAATTCGAAAGAGGTATGGGATGAGGTATATATTGCAAAGAGATGTAAATGTAAATTTGAATTTATAGTATAATAAATGTTCGCTAAAAGTTTGTCCAAAAAATTCATTAAAAAACAAGTATGCTAGGATAACTAAGGATATCAAAATCTCATGTAAGAGGAAGAGGGAAATTTCTATAAAGGCCAGAAAAATTTAAGGCTTGACATGCTTGTGAACTACACAAAATACTGAAGGAAAGTCATTAAAATGTCCAGAAGAATACATGTCCAGTCAAATTAATAATGCAGATAGTAATATTAAAAATATATGGGATATAGACAATTGGGAGACTGGGAAGCCAGTTATTGAACAAGATACCATTACAGAGAAACTAAATGACAATGTTGTGACTGATAATTTACAAGCTGCACTCTCTGAAAGTAGCAGCAAAAGTAGGATTAAATAATACTGTTAAAATAGCACCAAGAATACATTAAAAAGATCATTCCAGAAAACTTTAAGAAATAGCAGTAACACCAACATCGTTTAGTAAAATGAACAGAATTTTAAAAATTCTAAAGAACAAACGTTCATATGAAGTTGATGAAATTTCAAACAGAATTCTGAAAATTTGTTTTTGCTTAATAAGTAATGCCCATAGTAACACTGACACAGGAATTTTTTTTCAGATAGGTTACAATATGCAGTTGTTATGCCTCATTGTAAGATCAGGACAAGAAAATTAATTATTTTATAATTTCCTTCTTGACATCTTTTCACATAATATTCGGCAAAGTTATGTCTTCTGGAGTAGGCTCACACTCAAGTAGAAACAATTTACTTAGGATATCACAGTTTGAAGAATTTGCTTCCTTGGGGATACACAGCCTTTAAGTGTTTTCTGTTGTAGTCTATATAGTGCTGTATTAAAATCGTGCTATTAGCTAATTTCGGCCGTGAGCCGTTGTCAGGCACCTGAAATAAACCAAAATGGAACAGTGTCACATGTGTGCATAGATCGTAATATATAAATAAAACATCCCATAACGCACATTAACGTAACCAGATTTACAGTACAATAACATTACTTACACTTGCTGCGTCATGTGTTCCACATCGTGCTAATCACATTCTTTTATGTTACGAACATAAAACCAGAAGTTGTACTCCATCGTAACTTACTCTTAGTGCTGCAGCCTGACAACTATAATAGCAGTTACGATGTTGTCAGAGGTGCACTTACCTCCACACACTGTAAACCCATCAATTGCTATGTGCAGCTACGCTACATTTACTGTGGGAATGCCAGACTTAGTTCAAGCATTGTTTACTCGGTAATCAGAGACCGAAGGTTGCTTAAGGACATGTATATTCTTTACAGTACACTAAAATCACATATGAAAGTATAAATATTATAAAATATTGACAGAGAGCGAATTTATTTATTACTGTCGTGGCAGACTTAAAGAAAATATTGTAACCGAGGTCATCAGCGATTTAAGGTTTCATACAGATATACTGAGACCGCCTTATTGATATATTGTACAGAAGACTCGTAAAATGAAATCTCAAGATATGTTAAGCCTTTATTACCTGTTATAGATCAGTGGCACCAGGCGACAATTTATGACATGCAAATCTGTGATTATAAGTCTGCCTTTTATAACACCAAGATGGGTAGGAAGTGATAATAGAAAGCAATAAAGATATGTCTATAAGTACACTTAAAATTCATTGCAACAAATTGCCCACAAGAAATGGGAAAACATCCGTCTCAAAACCACGTATATGTATCTCACATCAATCGAAATACATAGCACAAACCATATTATGCAAAGAACAACGTATTGATCCAACTAGCAATATCAGTAAAATACAGGTAAAAATAATTCCAAGATATGCACTGGATAGAAATATGGACTACTACAAACATTATCGTAGGAAATTAGTGTGTGAAGATTAGACACAAACAGCTTAATGACATATCGCATGGAGGAATTTTGTTATTATTTTTATTATATTTATTTTTTATTGTTGTAGGTTGCATTAATCTGTTACGAATCCTCATAGAGAAGCCAAATTGTAGAAAATGGGTTTTTATCTGCGCGCCTTGTAATTTTCAAGATGGATAAAAAACGACGGTAGATACTCAAAGAGAAATTCCACAGAAATAGTCATTACCAGGCATATACAGCACAGATACCATCGCTCTTTATCCATTTTGAAAAATACAAGGCATGCAGATGAAAACATATTTGGACCCTGAAACTTCCTGACAGATTAAATCTGTGTGCCAGACCGCGACCCGAACTCGGGACCTTTGCCTTTCGCGGGCAGGTGCTCTACCAACTTAGCTACCCAAGCATGACTCACGACCTGTCCTCATAACTTCATTTCTGCCAGTACCTCATCTCCTACCTTCCAAACTTCACAGAAGCTCTTCTACGAAGTTTGGAAGGTAAGAGGACGAGGTACTGGCAGAAATGAAGCTATGAGGACGGGTCGTGAGTCGTGCTTGGATAGTTCAGTTGGTAGAGCACTTGCCCGCGAAAGGCAAAGGTCCCGAGTTCGAGTCTCGGTCTGTCACAAAGTTTTAATCGGTCAGGAAGTTTCATATCAGCGCACACTACGCTGCAGAGTGAAAATATCATTCTGGATATTTTGACCCTGTGCGAGGGTCCTAGAGTTTCACTATAGATTAATGTAACCTAAAAAAATAAAATAAATATAACAAAAATAATAAAAATCTGAAATTTCATTGAGCTGATCTTTGTGTGTTATCTTCACACACGAGTGATCTACAAAAATTTTTGTAGTAACCCGTACTTCTATTCAATGCATGAGTTGGAATTATTTTTACCTATATTTTCCAGACGTTGCTACTTGGATCCATACGTTTTTCTTTGCATTACGTGGTTTGTACTATGAGTTTTGCTTAATGTGAGGTACATATAATTTTCTTGTGTGCAATATTGTTGCAATGAATTTTAAGTGTCCTCATAGACTTATATCTTTATTGGTTCCTATTATCTTGGTGTAATACTAGTTTGACTTATATAGTCACAGATGTTGCTTGTGGTGAATTGTCATCTGGTCCCACAATCTATCACAGATAATGTAAACTTAATACATCCTGAAATTTGTATTTTTGTGAAACATTTACCTGTATGAATCTTTAAGTCACTGATGAGTCTCGTTAGAATATTTTCGTTAAGTTTGGCATGTCAGTAATAAATGGATTTGTTCTCCATCATTATTTCATGATATTTATACTTTCATATATGATTTTAATGTACTGTGAAGAAAATACATGCCCTTACGTGACCTTCGGGTAGTGATTACAGAGTAAAAATACTTCAACTATGTCAATCTCGCCATCAGTAAATGTAATAGAACTGCACATAGCTATCGATAGGTTTACAATGTTTGGAAGTAAGTGCATCCTTGACAACATCGTAACAGTTGTTTTAGCTGTCAGGCTGCAGCACTTAGTGTATTTTACGATGGAGTACGACTTCCGGTTTTATGTATGTAACATAAAAGAATGTTATTAGTATGAAATGGAACACATGACATAGCCAGTGTAAGAAATGTTACTGTACTGTAAATCTGGTTACGTTAATGTGAGTTATGGAATGCTTTATTTACATGTGACGATCTATGTAGACATGTGAAGCTCTTCAGCATTGGTTTATTTCAGGTGCTTCATAATAGCTCATGGCCAAAATTAGCTAATAGGACGATTTTGATGAAGCACAATGCAGTCCACAACGGACAATGTATTCTTTTATTATCACAGTTTGCTTTTCAGAAGGGTTACTCAACTGTGAATGCTATTTACACATTCACACACCAAATATTACAAGCACCAAATAATAAAATGTAGCCTATCGTGTTTTTGTGATCTTCCCTAGCCATTTGATCATGCGATAATGTTATTCTTGGGAAAACTTATTTGTGGAAGTGATAGCTTTACATTGGTTTGAATCATACTTAAAAATTCCATATTCAGTTAGCAGAAGATTTTAGTGACAGGGGAGAGACCGCAAAGGGAGTCATTTTAGGTCCACTCGTTTTCCACATATATATGTGACTAACATTCAACTTAAAATTAAACGATTATTAGTACTTCTTGCACACTGGTGTTATAATAAATCTCATTAGAGTTTTAGAAAGAATTATTGATTCTCCGAAAATAGACTGTTTCTCAGTTTTGAAAAAAAACCTATATTCATTTCTGGACAACAAGCAGAGTCATGCCAAAAACTGAAGTAGCAACTGAACAGGATTCAGCAGGTAGCATACCATGATTCAAATTCTTGGGTGTATGTACTGATGAAAACTTGAAGTCGAAGAAGCGCATTACTGAGCTTCTCAAATAACAGATTTCAGCTATTTTGGCTCCACACATGTTTTCTAGTTTTGGAAACAAACCAATCAACCTCATTATATCTGTTGCATATTTCAGTTCAGTAACATGTTGTAGAATATTTTTCTGAAGTAACTCATAACTTAGAAATAAAGTAGTGATGGCACAAAAGTGAGCACTATGAGTAATATGTAATGGTCACCCAGAGTCATCAAAGAGTTAGGCAGTTTAACTACATCGTCACGATACGTATGTTCATGGATGAAGTTCCCCATAAACTATCCATCACAATTTACAAAGAATAGTGATATCCATACATGCAGTGCTAGTGAAATAAATAGCCTCTATTATTCATTGACAAAGCTTTCAGTGGCACGGAAAGGAGTTCAAATACGTCAAATCAATGTTTTATATCATTAGCCCAATACCATAAAATATCTGACAGACAGCATCACAAGAAATCCAACCTAAAATAATTTCACCTTATATTCCATGGATGAAGATCTATGTCAAAATTGGTAGCCCATAAAAAAGAAAAACTACTGTTTTTTTATGTGTCCTGGCATGAATGGAGTAGGATGGCTGTACCAGTTCAAACCACTGTAACCACCTCATTCAAACAGAAAGGAAGTCAGCATGCAGTCACCATTCAGTCTGTGAGTTCAGCTATGGTTTTACTGTCATCCGTGCATATGAAGTGAATCATGTATGCACTGATGATGAGTGTACCGTAGCTGAAAGGCAGATCTGCAGTAAAATACAGAACTAATGGCAACTTACTGACTGAATTACTCATACATCGCAGTGGGTATGAACAGTGGTTTAATTGGAGTCCAACCTGATTATAACAATCTTATCTTAAGGTCACTGCAAGTTTCAGGATACAATTTAGGCACTTGGACTTGTTATCTTCTAAGTCACCCCTCACCACCCTCCGCCTCCCCGTACCCCTGGGGAACCCCTGTTCTGACCATGCACCTGAGACCGTAGTATGTTGTGCAGGATGTACCCTGAACCAAGCCCATGCAGGATGGGCAGTTATGTGTGTTAAGGAAGACAGGAAATTCTTCCTCTCCCCCCCTATCTCTCTAGGCCAATAAGAATCAACGTCCCACTCCTCCTGTTATTACTGGAGCAATTGTGTGGGTCTCATCAGTTGAGGTCTATATGCTGCAATGGACGGATCATTAGCAACAGAGTTATCTTACTTAAAAATAGAGCAAGCATTACCGTAATTTATGAGGTAAGATGCTTTAACATTACAGTTTGTGGTTAAGTTATAAGTTAATGACATACGAGTAAAGTCATATTCTACCAAAAGGCAGTAAATATTATCCTATGCACTTTTCTAGGCAAAATATGTGACAAGGTGTTACTAAAAAATGGTAACAAATATGACCATAATCAGCGGTATAAATGACCGCCTACAACTTTATTATCTCAATTAAGACAATAAGCAGCAAAGTGCTGGGCTTTTTCTGTATGAACTCCACAATTTTATCCATTTTCTCCAAACATACCCACGCTAAGTACGAGACTTGGCAAGAGTGCAACAAATGAACTATTGTTACGAGGAACACACCTCTGCATTACTATGCTTAGTGAGTTAAAAAAAAAAAACAAAAAACAATGGCACAAGGAATACACATTTACAGTTTGGCCGATTTTCTGTAAAGACACATGCTTTAAAATAGGACAGAGCTATTACCACAGTGCTAAAAACAAACGATTGCTACGAGGAATGTGTCACGTTACCTTCCATTGCAATTTACATTCTTTTTCGGAATTCCCCTCCCCCCCATCGCCCCACTGCCACCCCCCTCCCCAAATATCCATGTTTCCATCCAATCTATATGCACAAACGTGATTTTAAATACTTAATAATTCCCAAAGTACCTTATTTTAACAAAAAGGCGTCGAAATCCTGTGTTAAACAGTTTTCACAATGCATTATTTAACAGCAAGTAACACTTCTGCTTCTGCTTTCTTCAAGCACAATAATTAATGACCATTTTAACTGAATCAACTGTGAGATCTTGGTGAAATATTGTAAATGAACTAATGAAATACTGCTTTTTGCTTTATTTCACAAATTTTGTTATGATTCCTGTAACACCTAGGTTTCGGGTTATAAGTCCATTTTCTTGTACTTGAAAATGGGCTTATAGCCCGAGACATAAGTTGTGCAGTAACTACGATATAGTTGTGAAATAAGGCAAAATACTATGATCCTGACACTACTACAAAATCGCTTTCATTGGTTGTGTTCCACAGCATTGATAAATGGTAGAAATGACATATTGTAACAACTAAAGCTGCTGTAAAATTTGTTTTAAAATGTACAGCAATTTTACGGTATAAAGGTTTGATAAAATCGGGAGTTACACCTACGTCATCGAACAAATATCCAAATTTAATGTTTATTATACACAGGCCGATGCTTAGAGTGTCAATTAACACACATTCGTTCTACAAAATGGTCTCTGATTGAAGTCAGTTGTAAATTAAAAATAAATAATACAGGGGCTTCACGAGTTTCATTCTGTGATAATCCTACTCCCGTTATACCATTTTCTGCTGGTGGTGTCGTTACCTTATGTTTATCTGACCAGAAATCCTTATCTTCTTTATATTTCACTTCACTGACCCCCTGTACACCTACATCGAGCCATTGCATTTCCTTTTTCAGATTTTCTAGTTTCCCTACCACGTTCAAACTTCTGACATTCCACGCCCTGATTCGTAGAACGTTAGCCTTTCGTTGGTCACTCAAACTTTTTTCATGGTCACCTCCCGCTTTGCAGTCCCTCCTGGAGATCCGTATGGAGGACTTATCAGGAATATTTAGCCAATCGAGAGGTCATCACGACACTTTTTTCGAGTACAAGCAACATGTCCCGTGGATACACATTATGCGTCTTTAATGATGTGGTTTCCATTGCCTTCTGCACCCTCATGACATTGATCGTTTTCGATTCTTCAGCGTTTTTCGGGCAGTTTCCCAACGCAACGTGAATAGAGAGTCTTGAATCTTTGTCCACCCCTCTGCCCGCTTTGGCAAAGGCGTTGACAGAACAAAGGTGACTGCTGGAGATCTTCGGCCGCCATTTTCATTCAAAATTTTAGCAGTGACCAACTAGGGCTAAGGACATTTTGATTACTAGTCAAAGGCACCCCTCCCCCGCCGCCGCACCTAGACAATAGTATAGATAATCAACAATAAACTCTCGGTACAACACTTTTGTTTATTTGTGCATAGACAAGCCGAATGTAACAGTAAAATTAGAAGGAAAACCGTAACTTTCGAAAAGAGGCTGCTGATTCATGAGTCGTGTTAAACTACTACTGTTTAGCTTCTGTTGGTAAATTAAACGTGTACTTGATTACAATAGTATTTTTCATTTGAAATACCTACCTATATCCGAAAAAATTTGGGCCTATGTACGTTACTAAAAGGCGCGTACGAGGGTTATCTTTTTTCCAGCTTCTGATCGGTTGCAAAATGGACACCACTGTGCAAATTAAAAATGTTTTGGTTGCAACTTTTAGCTACACTTCCCAGCTGCTTCTCTACATAATCACCTCTCCGACTTAGGTGTCTATCGTGGCGTGGTGCCAATTTTCCAATATCCTCGTCACAGAAGGCAGCTCCCTGTGATTTTCACCAATTACCTATGCAGGTCTGCAGCTCGATGTCTGTGTCCCCATAGTGAGCGGTTCAAGAGAGCGAAGAGCTGAAAATCAGGGGCAACCAAGTCTGTGTGGGCTGTTTGGTAGGTTATCAAATAGTTCCCATCGAAAATGTTGCAGGAGAATCTTCATTGTTCCTGCAATGTGCGCCCGAGAATTGTCAAGAATAAGTAAATGCACGACAGTTACATTGTGTGGTCTACATGAAATCAGGCGAAACAGCTAAGCAGGACTTCACACTTGGAGGGAGACACTATTTTCTAGCTATGTTTCCTTGTTCACTATGCACTCAGAACTGAAACGTTCGATGTTATGTGACAGACTGGCATACTAGACACACTGAAATGCACATATGCCCAAAACTTCACCGCGTTTTGACTGAGGTTTTAATTTGGCGACCAATTAAAGGTTGATAAAAATATCGCTACTTTAATTTTACAACTAACTCTGTAGCAACTGATATGACATTTCAATCGTTCAACCTAGATAACTAGATAAGTTATAGAAGTAGTGCCTTATGCTTGTAATTTTATTTTAAGGTGGTAGATATTCATAATTGTTTGCTTAATGTAAAATGGGACCCTGTCGAAGACCAATGCGTCAAAGTGCATCACTTTGAACCTTGAACGGCACTGCACACTCAACAAGACAACTGTATTAAAATTTTGCACATTACAGTTCAGCTGAAAATGATTAACAGCAACAGTTACCATTAAGAATTAAGTGGTTTTAGTTATCTAAAATCTATAAATAGGCTTTTGTAAGATGTTCAATTACCTATTTTACATATTATTCTTACTTTTCGCTTCTGCTAACTACATGCTTTTTTTCACTTCAGCTGTACTGCATCTGGAGATATTTGTATAATACAACAGGGAATAAAAATGTACAATATGAGGTTGTACCTGTGACCTTAGGTCAGCACAGGGATAGATACTTCAACATGAAATACATAACTGAGTTTCTTAATTATTTTATATATGCACGACTCCATTTTACCTTGTTATTTAGTTTGATCTCATCGAATTTTACACACGGTGTTGCATTTAATGCACGTTCACTGATGTCTTATTCTCGTGCTAGCAAGTAACACACAGTCATTAACAGAAGGTGTTTGTAAGGAAGCATTGATAGATGGGTGCGCCAGTGTGTAACAAGCATGTGCTCATTTGTGTATCCATAGATCATCTGTTTTAATGTTTACTCCTACGTCTCAACACAAGTGTTTGCAAGAAAGCAGTCCACGTTTCTCTGACCTAATGCAAAACTAATCTGTCGAGTCTCGTAAAATGGAGTATCATGATAGCGGACAAATTAACAGGGGAGATTTATTGTTAATTTTCAAGTAAAATGACAAGTAGCGAATTGTTGAAACCGAAAAACAAAGCAGTATCCTCCCTCACTCGAGTGTATGGCACTGAATTATTTGGCAAAGCGGAAACCCCACTGCTTTATTTACGTAGGTAACTCACAAGACACCATATGGTGTGTGGCAATGGTTATATAGTTTACCCGAATTATTGCCAAGCAATCATCCCTTCCCCGATTCCCCCAAATGGCTAATGCAGTATGTTCAAAGACAGTGTGCAGGAAAAGCGACTGACTGTATGCACTCATCTAAAACTAAACGTTTTTGTTTTACCGTCATAGCCTCTACATGATATATATCTGATGGAAAGTAATACTTTTTGACCATCCGCTATAAGGAGCTTAAGATTAAACCTACCGCTATCTATGACCTTCCTGTACAGATCTTGAGCGTTTCTCTCACGAATTGGCAGAATCGGTTGAGAACATTTCTCCACGCAAGCGACATAGTATTTGTTTTCCGCCATCCTGCCCCTGCCAACACCACTTCTTCGCTCCGTCTCTCGTTAATTAGTTGCCGCTCCTTGGGCTCTTGGTCAAATCTTTGAAAATAAATCTAATCTAGTGAGCCTGGAAATAGGTTGTTTTCGCTACTTTATATGATTCACGCCTCTGAATCCCCTACGAAGTTGACGACCCAAGCGGCCACTTGCGTTGCTTGAGCCTTGAGGCAGTCCTGCGTACTGCCTAAAATTCTGGGTCACGTAGTTCTTCTCTGAATAGTTTTCCTCTCCGTCTGCCTGCCTCTATCTCTCTCTGTTCCTCTCGTCTCCATGAACAACTTTAGAGGATTAACGACGTATTTCACTTAAGTGATGAATAGTAAAAACATTATTACGCAGTCTTGTGCTTTCGCTTCTTTCGCTAATGGTGCTCTTCCATCCAGAATGATTACCGAATTCCATTTTCTGACAACTCTTCAAGTCGTCTGATCATCTTGTATGATATTACGTATGCGTATACTTTAGATAAGGGCGTGGCTTTGCCACATGCTGTCATCTATACGCTTACTTCTAGGTGAAGATACGTAACAACACCTTAATCGCTCTCCCGTAAACAGGGGAAGACTTCTTTTAACGTCCCAGCAGCAAGTACGTCGTTAGAGATGGATACCCTCTTTTATGGCTTTGCAGCCCTTTGATCTACAATTGGAATCAATATTCGGATCGCCTCCCTTTAATTCAAATTTTCGTCTTGCTACCGGTCGAGACACTGGATCACGAGGGGGTGGGGAATGGGGTTCAAACCTCTTTCCGGCCATACAGTTCTACAGTTTTCGTGATTTCTCTAAATCCCCTCAAGCAAATAGCACGGTAGTTATAACACTACCGTCCGCTACTGCTATACCATAAACTTAAAGTTGGAGGCAGGTCGTGAAATAAAACTATGTTGTTAAAACAATTATGGTATAAAGCAACAGAGCAGTGTTACCATCTGAAAGGAATTTTGTTGTGTTGACCGCGATGTACCTAATGGAGGTGGCTTATCGGAAGTGAAAGTCAGAATTACATAAATATTTAAACAATAACAAACAATATTTTACCTATTTACACTGTTCAAAGGATAAAGAATACGGTCGCCAGCCTAATTATGTATAAGAATCAGTAACATTTTTACTGAAGAAAATAGATATTTAATGGACAGACACAGCCTATACTTTATCACATGAGAGTGCAATGAACTCTGTGACTAGCTGATGTTGACGTTAAAGAAAGTGTTAACAGTTATAGGAGAACAAGGCTATTTGCATAAGGACAACAGAAAATGCCTTCAAGGCTTGGTCAAACTGATTGGTTTCAATAATATTACTATTAAAGTGCACTTTAGGAATATACAATTAAGTATGGATTTAGACTCACTTTTCAAACGTTTTCCTATCTGACATGAGATGTGAATAAAGTTCGCTGCGAAATTATAAATTTGGCATAGGTTTGATCTTTCTTTTACCAATCACTTTTCTAACTGACATGGAAAAGTATTCATTTTTAAAATATTTCTCATTGCCCCTAGAATAATAGATGTTACTGTCTTCATAGATAGTGGTCTTTCTGTTACTTGTTACCTAGCATAAGCACAATAGACGAACTGTGGATCCTGTTACACTATTGATATGCATTTCCAATACACAAGAGAGAAGCATTTAGCAAACCTGAGTATATAACTTTCCACAAATGCACTTCGCGACTTTTAATGCAGTGAGACACAATATTGACAAATTTGTAAAAAAAAAAAAAAAAAAAAAAAAAGAAAAACTGACTCACCTTTTAAAATTTACAACCGGCAGCACTGTGATCGTTAACTAAGCAAAACTTTATAAGCCTCAGTTTTAAGAACTTTTAATTTTTAAAAGTAACACCAAATTATCCTTATTACTACAGTCTATTACTTTCACATCAATGATTAAATAAGTAACACTGAAAGTCCACCAAACTTTAAAATGGATTGTTTCAATCACTAGGAGGCTTTCACAAAGCTACTTTTACTACCGCCCACAATTTTACCAAATCAATAGTAAATCTGAATGCTCCCTTCTTACCAAAGATCAAATAACTGTATTTAATTAACTGTTTGCTTTGAGGCTTTCATTTTTTCCACAACAAGGACACTCGGCGATCATATTTCAAACGGAGAGGAACCTGAGAGGTGTTGTGATAAGGAAAAAACCAATGTAGGTACATAAATTCAGTCATAAGTTACCTTATATTTGAGCACACTTCAACATCCAATGAGCTGATCCTTCACTGTACATATTTACAATTCCTTGGTTCCTTTTTAGTGATTGCGCAACGTGGTGGCGAGTGCATGTCGGTGGGTGTATTTTCAGGGGGAAATGCTGGACTGTGTCATTTCTTGTGGCGATGATAGATAACAATTCCAGAATAGTTCCAGCTCTTTATCCATCCATCCGAGGCATTGGAAAGCGTCAGGAAAAGCGTATCTCGGAACCAGTACAAAACACAACTTTTACATGAGCAGTTGATATTTTCGTAGCTCGTCCCCGACTGACTCTTAATCCATCTCTTCTATCCATGCAAACCACATTTTGCGCGCGCTACAGAGTTCGTTCCCGAAGGGAACCACACCACCTTTTACATACAAAATAACTGAGAATCCTAAGTGAAGATCAGCAGTTTACATAACAGCAAACAAACATATTAAATAAAACAGAACATTTGCACATATTGACATTTCTACAAAAATATCATTTAAACAAAATTATTCAATTTTAAAGACAACCAAAGATATTATGTGAGAAAGACAAAATATATCATTTGCTACTATTGTGCATATTGCAGAGATTACACTTTATTACCGTATCGAATTAATCGTACACTAATTACAGAAGTTTAACGAAGGGGGTGTTTAACAAAACAGAAAGGTAAATGAATCAACAAAAGGTATGTAGTGTGTAAGCTATGGTGTTACAAGTTCACTCTGAAGCGAAAACTACTGCTTTCGTTCCTTATTAAGAGCTTACCGTTCGTGTTTAATGACCACGTTGGCGACGGGTCGTTAACCCCCAAACTTTATGGTGCTGCAAATTTTCTTTGATATTAACCTAATCTAATTATATGCATGAACGCACAAAATTATTTTGCTGTTATCCATTGGTTTTCCCACCGTCGCAGTCAGACCTATCGAACTGACGTAATAAAACTATCTTGTTTGAGTATCCTGTTCTGTGGCAGCTGCATCAATATTTTGAGAATGAAAACATGGACCAAGTAGTTTGTAATCCGTTTAGTCTCTACGAAATTCACCAGTTTCAACTGTGGGTCCTTTTCAAACACATATCCTAAGCTTCATACTTCATTTCACAGTTTACTACGTCTCTGGTACATGTGGATGGGTATACATCGCATTTGTACTTGGACTATGTTTTCATTCCCAAAACGCAATGAGACTGCCGGGGGCCCCCACAAAAATGAAATATCTTCATCCATACTTCGCAAACCCCTCTTCAGTGTGTGGCGGACGGTGCTTTGTGTACCATTCTCATTTCCCTCTTCTCCTGTTCAAGCCACAAACCGCGAAAGGTCCGTGAAAAGAACGACTGTTGTAAAGCTCCCTCGTGAACTCGAATCCCTTTAATTTTACCTTCTCGGTCTTTTCGCGTGATACTCGTAGGAAAAAGCAATATATACTCTTCTAAGAAAGTATGCTCTGAGAATTTCAACAGTAAATGAAAGTTCTGTAAGCTACCTCCTTTGTGGTTGAACGCCACTTTCTGAGGATACGCACTTTCAATGAATCTGACTCGAGCATCCACATTACCTGCGACTGGTTTTATGTGCTCTGATATTCTTAATTTATGTGATTGCTTTCAGTGATGGTGCTGCAATCTTCTAATTAATGGTTCAAATGGCTCTGAGCACTATGGGACTTAACTAGAACTACTTAAAGCTAACTAACCTAAGGACATCACACACATCCATGCCCGAGGCAGGATTCGAACCTGCGACCGTAGCTGTCGCGCGGTTCCAGACTGTAGCGCCTAGAACCGCTCGGCCACTCCGGCCGGCTCTTCTAATTATTCAATAAGGGGCCCTTCTACCTATTTATGCACTGTATGTTTCATTTCTTCATGTTGAGGATCAACTGCCAGTCCCTATACCAAGTGTCCAACTTCGGCTTTCCGCTACGATCTTCTAACTTCGCAACTTCTCTGTATACGAGCACAACAGCATCTCCGGTGAAAAACCTGTTGTAACTTCTGATGTTACCGACTGGGTCATTTGCATAGTGATAAGTAATGGCCCTTTAACATTTCACTGGGGTGCACCCGAAATTAATTTCACGACAGAAGATTTGTCTCGTTTAAGAATGACATGCTGTGTTCTGTTTACTACGAACTATTCAATCC
Organism: Schistocerca nitens; assembly: GCF_023898315.1. NCBI lineage: Eukaryota > Metazoa > Arthropoda > Insecta > Orthoptera > Acrididae > Schistocerca > Schistocerca nitens. Next base: position 418,364,820 of record NC_064615.1, read on the forward strand.
AATCCCGCGGCGTGTCTGATATTCCGTACGCTCTTATTTTCTTGAGCAGCCGGCAGTGTGGAACTACATCGAAACCATTCTGGGAATCAAGAAACAGGGCTTCAAACTGGTAGCCTGTATCTACCGTTTTCTCGTGGACCAACAGAGAGAGCTGGGTTTTACACGATCGTTGGTTTCGGAAGTCATGATGATTCTTACACAGAACATGTTCGATCTCCATAAATAATATGCGAACATAAAACTTCACCCAAAGGTCTACAACAGACGTCAGAAATAGACCTAAATTTTGTGCTTCCGTTCTTCGACCCTTCTTGAAAAACGAAATTGATCTGCGATGTTTTTTTCTAATCATTAGGAACGCTTCGCTCCTCCAGCGACATACGATATACTTACGCTAGGGGGAGAAACCAGTTCTTTCTCATACTCTATGTGGAATCGTACAAGCGTCCCATAAGGCCAGTGGTCTTTGCTTTGTTAATCGATTTCTCCTGATTCTCCATCCCTTGGTCACCTATTTCGAAGATAGTCATTTCGACGTTCGTAAGACGACAGAAGGAATTACAGTGCAACCTTTCTCATAGGAAGAGTTTTGGGAAAAGATGTGTAGTATTTCGTCTTCGCTTTGGAATCCACATTTTCCAAGCCAATATGCTCACAAAGTGTTTCGACAGATGCCTACATTCCGATTACTGCTCCAACGTAAGACTGTGACTTCTTATGATTTTCTGTCAACTCGGTAGATAGCATTTTACTCTTTCATTCGTTGGACACTGCACGCATGGCTCTACTTCTGTGCGGTTCAAATTTCAAATTGCGAAATTGCTTTTGTAGCAGCTTTCTAAGACGGCTGTCGAACCATGGTGGATTTTTGCAATCATTCACATGGTCTTTCGACATATGGCGTAAGTCAAATTGTACATACTGTGGCAGTGTTCATGTTTCAATGTATTTCATTCCAGTTAAGCACATGATAACCGGAAGATATCGTTTGCTATTAAAAAGAAATGTAACAGTGATTTTCAGTTTGTATTGTTCCACATTAATTAAAAACGGTTGTGCCATAGTTTTCTTTTCTGCGTTACTTGTCACCTTTTGATACGATGAGACGTAACAACTTCATTTACATTAAACTACAAAGTATGGTCAGATTTTGGTTGTACAGGCTTCTTTCTCTACAAATGATAGGATGACAGTGAAATAATAGATTTATTGCCTTTATGTTTTCATATTGTGTAATATAACCTCATACATTATCAATAATGCAGTTTACTCTGATGTATGACAGTTTTCCAAAATGGATAGTGTTCGATTTGCCCTTTCGTTAATCAACAGAATGCGGTGAAAATAACGATAAGATACCGGAAGAAAGCAGCTTGCAGTGCCCCATAAGAAAATCATAGCAATGCCATGCAAGCTGTAACCAAATATTTTTTAATTTATTTGCGTGAATAGACCGTAAACTCCAAATTTAACACTTTGTATTATATATATTTCTGTATTTTACAACACAGGACGCGTCTGATTTTTCGCGTAAAAAAATTGTACTAAATGCTTGAAGCGCTCTCCGTGACAGGTAAACTCTTTACAGACACTAGTTGATAGTGTAAGATTAAAATAGCATAAACGAACAGTTAATCAGAATTAAATCAAAATAAACAAGTGTCACATCTTCCTTCATTTAACAGACGAATACGTTGCGAAATTCAGAACCGTTTCCTGCCGAACGCTTCAGGCACAGATCGCCATAAATCAGCTGCAATTGGCGCACGCGAGATACGGCGAGGACAACGCTGATTGATTTATTAACATTTTAATGGATTCAATAACCCTGAATGAAATATTGCTCTAATAACCACGATGAATATTAAAATAAATCTTGTACCACTCGATATTCAATTGAAACTTTATCCCGAGTTCTGAAAGTACTAATCTCTTCGCCGTAATGGCGAGGACATAAGCCCTTTACTTATCACCCGTAACTTACTTTAGGTACAAAATGTAGCCTAATATTGCCTATTAATGACAGTTGATAGAGAAGCTCTATTGGTCTTTTCCGAATACTTTCTTGATGACTAATAAATGGTCGCACAGAACTAGGTAAATAGATTTCTTAGAGAAGTTCTTTATTTGAGTATTATCCCCTATTCTTAAGACAACCCTTGAATTTATTTGGTACGGCAAAACGAAGTGGCAGTTCATCACAGTTCAATTTCAAACTCCTACAGCAGCCATATTTTCAGTTTCAATTATGCCAAAGGCTACTCATTTTAACCCTTAACTCAGGAGATGACTTTTCTGTAACATGCACTACGAGGTGGGACCTCTGGAATCCATATGTTCAAACCGAGATTTAAGGTACAAACAATTTGAAATTTTTAATTTATGTCGTATAACATTTATTTTTGAAATTATTTAATTGTTGTCTGCATGCTCATTGTTTATTTTATTGCACTAAATAAAGCCTCCAGAGTTTTACTTTTTATCACTCGAAGTAACATGCTTTTGTGTGGTTTTTTTAAATAGTACACATAAATGGACTCTTGTTGTTGTTGTTGTTGTGGTCTTCAGTCCTGAGACTGGTTTGATGCAGCTCTCCATGCTATTCTATCCTGTGCAAGCTTCTTCATCTCCCAGTACCTACTGCAACCTACATCCTTCTGAATCTGCTTAGTGTATTGATCTCTTGGTCTCCCTCTACGATTTTTACCCTCCACGCTGCCCTCCAATGCTAAATTTGTGATCGCCTGATGCCTCAAAACATGTCCTACCAACCGATCCCTTCTTCTTGTCAAGTTGTGCCACAAACGTCTCTTCTCCCCAATCCTATTCAATACCTCCTCATTAGTTATGTGATCTACCCACCCTATCTTCAGCATTCTTCTGTAGCACCACATTTCGAAAGCTTCTATTCTCTTCTTGTCCAAACTGGTTATCGTCCATGTTTCACTTCCATACATGGATACACTCCATACAAACACTTTCAGAAACGACTTCCTGACATTTAAATCTATACTCGATGTTAACAAATTTCTCTTCTTCAGAAAGGCTTTCCTTGCCATTGCCAGTCTACATTTTATATCCTCTCTACTTCGACCATCATCAGTTATTTTACTCCCTAAATTGCAAAACTCCTTTACTACTTTAAGTGTCTCATTTCCTAATCTAATCCCCTCAGCATCACCCGATTTAATTTGACTACATTCCATTATCCTCGTTTTGCTTTTGTTGATGTTCATCTTATATCCTCCTTTCAAGACACTGTCCATTCCGTTCAACTGCTCTTCCAAGTCCTTTGCTGTCTCTGACAGAATTACAATGTCATCGGCGAACCTAAAAGTTTTTACTTCTTCTCCATGAATTTTAATACCTACTCCGAATTTTTCTTTTGTTTCCTTTACTGCTTGCTCAATATACAGATTGAATAACATCGGAGAGAGGCTACAACCCTGTCTCACTCCTTTCCCAACCACTGCTTCCCTTTCATGCCCCTCGACTCTTATAACTGCCATCTGGTTTCCGTACAAATTGTAAATAGCCTTTCGCTCCTTGTATTTTACCCCTGCCACCTTCAGAATTCGAAAGAGAGTATTCCAGTTAACGTTGTCAAAAGCTTTCTCTATGTCTACAAATGCTAGAAACGTAGGTTTGCCTTTTCTTAATCTTTCTTCTAAGATAAGTCGTAAGGTTAGTATTGCCTCGCGTGTTCCAACATTTCTACGGAATCCAAACTGATCTTCCCCGAGGTCCGCTTCTACCAGTTTTTCCATTCGTCTGTAAAGAATTCGCGTTAATATTTTGCAGCTGTGACTTATTAAACTGATAGTTCGCTTATTTTCACATCTGTCAACACCTGCTTTCTTTGGGATTGGAATTACAATATTCTTCTTGAAGTCTGTGGGTATTTCGCCTGTCTCATACATCTTTCTCACCAGATGGTAGAGTTTTGTCATGACTGGCTCTCCCAAGGCCATCAGTAGTTCTAATGGAATGTTGTCTACTCCCGGGGCCTTGTTTCGACTCAGGTCTTTCAGTGCTCTGTCAAACTCTTCACGCAGTATCTTATCTCCCATTTCATCTTCATCTACATCCTCTTCCATTTCCATAATATTGTCCTCAAGTACATCGCCCTTGTATAAACCCTCTATATACTCCTTCCACCTTTCTGCCTTCCCTTCTTTGCTTAGAACTGGGTTGCCATCTGAGCTCTTGATATTCATACAAGTGGTTCTCTTCTCTCCAAAGGTCTCTTTAATTTTCCTGTAGGCAGTATCTATCTTACCCCTAGTGAGACGAGCCTCTACATCCTTACATTTGTCCTCTAGCCATCCCTGCTTAGCCATTTTGCACTTCCTGTCGATCTCATTTTTGAGACGTTTGTATTCCACTTTGCCTGCTTCATTTACTGCATTTTTATATTTTCTCCTTTCATCAATTAAATTCAATATTTCTTCTGTTACCCAAGGATTTCTATTAGCCCTCGTCTTTTTACCTACTTGATCCTCTGCTGCCTTCACTACTTCATCCCTCAGAGCTACCCATTCTTCTTTTACTGTCTTTCCCCCATTCCTGTCAATTGTTCCCTTATGCTCTCCCTGAAACTCTCTACAACCTCTGGTTCTTTCAGTTTATCCAGGTCCCATCTCCTTAAATTCCCACCTTTTTGCAGTTTCTTCAGTTTCAATCTGCAGTTCATAACCAATAGATTGTGGTCAGAATCCACATCTGCCCCTGGAAATGTCTTACAATTTAAAACCTGGTTCCTAAATCTCTGTCTTACTATTATATAAACTATCTGATACCTTTTAGTATCTCCAGGATTCTTCCAGGTATACAACCTTCTTTTATGATTCTTGAACCAAGTGTTAGCTAAGATTAAGTTATGCTCTGTGCAAAATTCTACAAGGCGGCTTCCTCTTTCATTTCTTCCCCCCAATCCATATTCACCTACTATGTTTCCTTCTCTCCCTTTTCCTACTGACGAATTCCAGTGACCCATGACTATTAAATTTTCGTCTCCCTTCACTACCTGAATAATTTCTTTTATCTCGTCATACATTTCATCAATTTCTTCATCATCTGCAGAGCTAGTTGGCATATAAACTTGTACTACTGTAGTAGGCATGGGCTTCGTGTCTATCTTGGCCACAATAATGCGTTCAGTATGCTGTTTGTAGTAGCTAACCCGCACTCCTATTTTTTTATTCATTATTAAACCTACTCCTGCATTACCCCTATTTGATTTTGTATTTATAACCCTGTAATCACCTGACCAAAAGTCTTGTTCCTCCTGCCATCGAACTTCACTAATTCCCACTATATCTAACTTTAACCTATCCATTTCCATTTTTAAATTTTCTAACCTACCTGACTGATTAAGGGATCTGACATTCCACGCTCCGATCCGTAGAATGCCAGTTTTCTTTCTCCTGATAACGACGTCCTCTTGAGTAGTCCCCGCCCGGAGATCCGAATGGGGGACTATTTTACCTCCGGAATATTTTACCCAAGAGGACGCCATCATCATTTCATCATACAGTAAAGCTGCATGTCCTCGGGAAAAATTACGGCTGTAGTTTCCCCTTGCTTTCAGCTGTTCGCAGTACCAGCACAGCAAGGCCGTTTTGGTTAATGTTACAAGGCCAGATCAGTCAATCATCCAGACTGTTGCCCCTGCAACTACTGAAAAGGCTGCTGCCCCTCTTCAGGAACCACATGTTTGTCTGGCCTCTCAACAGATACCCCTCCGTTGTGGTTGCACCTACGGTACGGCCATCTGTACCGCTGAGGCACGCAAGCCTCCCCACCAACGGCAATGTCCATGGTTCATGGGGGAAGAAAAAATGGACTCTTATACAACTGAATTTTACATTCCGAAAAATTATAGTTTCTCTGTAGCAAGTAAATTCCCACATAAAACTAACTTCCAAGGCATAAACTTACACATAAAAATTCCAATCCATACGTGCAAAGAGAACTTCTGCGAAATTGACATTCACTGTTGGGATCTACATTTTTCTGTATCACCACTCCGAACACATTTGATTTTAACTAACACTTTTCGTAGTTTGCTAGAGAAGCTGAAAGATCCCCATCACGGTTGCCTTCGAAGTTCTTCCTTTAAATGATCCTCTTGTTCTATAAAAAAACTGTGATATTGTAAAATCATTATCTTTTTCGTCTATTTCTTGATCTATATCACTGACACTTTCCTCGATCGATCGACTATCAATTTCATCAAATTCGGGAAAGTTAGAACCAACACGTATCTGCGAACACATTTTCTACTATACTGAAGTACTGAGGAATGTAGTTTACGAGGCGCGGTCTAGGGGAGCCTAACACCTGTCAATAACAAGTGTCAACAACAAACAAAGATGGCGACAACGCAACCGACAAAAAAAAAATTTTAGGGTTGGCAAGTTAAGGAGGGTAGGAGGAGTATAGAAGCACTCCGCCAAAACTGACTTTGGAGAGTGACCACACCTTGTGAGTTAAGGGTTAATGTTGAAACATGTATATGTACCATTATCAACGGTCATTAAAGTGTAAGCACATCTTAAGAAATAATTTCCTAAATCGAAAATTAGATTTATACATTTTATGCCTATTGTGATATTTTTACCTTATTTCTTAGAATGCAAAGTTCTGTAGGAACTTTTTGTAACATTACATAGCTTGCCATCAGAAATGAAGTAATTTACTGTGAGTTTGGTTGGTGAGTGCATAAATCACTTTTCTATAAACTTTATTTTGTTCCAGAAAACATTTCACGACTATATTTAGCGGGTAAGTACAGTTTGTTGTGGCGTCTGCCATGATCTGCACGAGCAGCTGCTGTAGGAATAAGCACAGAATCGTTGAAAGCGTTACTGATGTGCCAAGCTTGTATATTAAGAACGTCGATGTACAAAAAACTCAATAGTTACATTTTCTTCTGTGTATTCATCGCGTGCGCAGCAGTGAGTGTGTTTTTTCATTTTTTTTCACCATTTATATTGCCTATCACGTACAGTTCCTTTAATAGTGTAGCCTTCCACAATGAAGTGTAGTGATTTATAATCTGTTTTCCTTCTGCTACTGCTTCCGGTTTGTGGAAGTTTTCTTTTATGGTAAGTTTTTAACACAGTCAGTGGCTAGATCTGAGTATTTTTGAATTTATAGCTGGACCCAACAGAACAAGAATCCACGCACACAACGATATGACGCTATAACCTATAATAATGAAATATTACACAGAACAGGAGATATTTTAAAGAATCAAGAACTTCAAATAGGATGCAGAACAACCACGGCAAAGAGAATTGATCGCGCTTGTACCAAATTATATGTAACACTTGTCAGACAATATACTTAGGACAGTCATACAGTTTCCTCAAAAAAAGGAAGATACGTTCGGAACACCTGAGATCCTTAAAAAGCAAAAGTTCACGCTGCAACTCAGTTGACCACTTACCAGCCCACAATCACCACTCAGCTAAAACAGACAAAATGCAAAAATCCAGCGAAAACCTATACCAACAACTTATTATAAAATAAAATTTCCACATACAGAATGCAATTGGAAAAGAAATAACAGCTTATAAAGGATTACACTTCACTACCTGATACATTAATGGTATCACAAATAGTTTAATAAAATGAACATGTGCACAAAATGAGGATTAAAGTAGGTGAACATGAAGACGGACCAGACAGCAGCAACATAAACACTGTGATATGTGGAGTTAAAAGTTGTTAAAACGCAAGTTTGGATCAACAAAAACGTTTGCCGTGTTTCTGTGTGTTTTCCTATATCATGTGGACATGCATATGAGGACATGTATGACAACAATATCTGCAAGTCATTGTTGAGTCTAGTGACGAAAAATCTTTCTGTAAAAAATTATTTTTACAGAAAAGGTGATTCGTTAGCTTACAGATCAACCTGAAACTAAATCATCTCGTTGCAGATGGCAAGCAACATAATAATACAAAGAAGGTTGTGCAGGATCTTACACTATAAAGAGAAACGTAAATACCACAATACACGTAAAATCTGAGGGCCCACTTTTCGTTTCTATTAATACTTAAAATATGTTCACATGTTACACGCCTGACTAGAAGTAGCTGCTGATGATGGTTCACATGTGCCGAAACATGTCTTAGCATAAATATGGATAGTTGCGTGCGTAATTGGCGGGTCAGAATTCCCGTAAAATAGTAGTTACTTTGTTTTTAAATTAAATACTACGAAGCGCACAGTAACAATGTTTTCAGACGACACGGGATTCGAACGTGTTTCTTTGATGAAAGACATGTCCTTCGTATACTCACATTTACAATTCCTCTTAATTACGAATGCCCGACTGCCGTAAGTTTATCAGTATAACGTATGAATCAACACAGTGTGGTGGTTGGGTTTGTCATCCGGCGTCCGGTACCGAGCAGGTTGATCTAATAGACAAGACACAGGCAAATTGCTAGTCCTGATTACAATGGCACCTAGTCTCCCTCAACTGCTTTATCCTGCGATGGCCCATCAGACATAGCCGACTCTTTTCTCCATCCATTTCTAAATGAGACAGTGCTCCGAAAATGATATTGGAAGTTACTAGACATCGATTAAAGTTTTCCCTTATTTTAGTTATCTCTCTTTTATCTTTCCAAGTATGTTCCGGAGCTAAAGACCTAAAGTAAAGATGCTGGTAGAAGCTTATTACCTTGCTGTATGCGGAATCCATCCTCCATGTGACACACGTTTTCAGCGACAGTTACTCATGATTTATTCTTGTGTCGTACGAATACGAAATCCAGTAATCAAGAATAGGAGTGCGGTCTCAATGAATCAAACTATACGCACTGGAATTATTGGAACAGTAAACATGACACATGACAATCGCAAAATACTAGACATTCCTTAAATATAAGATTAAAAGCAAACTATAAATCACGATGTTACTTGAAGAATGTCAATCAACAAGGTTCTTTTACCTTCATTTTACATTGTTTGATATTTGAATAATGTCAGATCATTTATTAATTTGTAAAACGAGGTTTATTAGTGCATACAGAAAGATAACGTTTTGTAACTGGTGATATTGTTTCCATGAAACAAAACAGATACAGAAGCGGGGAATGCGATACCTTGTTCCTCAGGCTGCTTGTGTAATCTATCTTGCACTTTTTACATGTAAAAATGATATGATTGCGATCGCTATTTTGGAAAGCTTGCATAATTCGACTCTGACGTGTAGCCTATGAATAAGGCTTGAATGACAAGTGTGTCCTAGGCGCATCACTTGTGATGAGTGCATTATGGCTTTTGCTGGTGTTCAGTACATGAATCAATATATTTCATGGGATGATAGGTTGAACTAGGGCATAATATCCGCCTATGCAGAGAGCCAGTAGTTGACCCATTCCTCATTATGAGGTTTCCTCATTACAGGAGTGTCCTCAAAATAAAGCAAACGCAATGCATTTTAAACGGCCTTAGTGAATACTCGCCTTGACTAAGACATCCATTCTTAATAAAGGCGCCGGCCGGTGTGGCCGAGTGGTTCTAGGCGCTTGAGTCTGGAACCGTGCGACAGCTACGGTCGCAGGTTCGAATCCTGCCTCGGGCATGGATGTGTGTGATGTCCGTTGGTTAGTTAGGTTTAAGTAGTTCTAAGTTCTAGGGGACTGATGACCTCAGATGTTAAGTCCCATAGTGCTGAGAGCCATTTGAACCATTTTATAAAGGCTCCCAGTGTGACTTAATCCGTATTAAAGAACGTACTTGTTGGGCTGTTAGCAGAAGTACTAAAATTTTGGAAACTGTAGTAGTTCACCTTTCATCCGAATGTTTGGAGATTTACTGAAGATCATATCTATCGTTTGTGTCAACGACAGGACAGTAGAAGATCTCCACGGCTGGTTGCTTGCAAGTGGAAGGACTGGGAAACGGTGGGATTGAACATCACTTGCAACACTGACAGGTTTCGAAAACAACAGTTATTAATATCCAAAGACATATGGTGAAACACACATACCACGATTAATGCTCACGGTCTGAAAGTTGAAGAGAACAATGAAACATCTACCAAAACTGAAACGTGAAAATAATTTAACCAAACTTTTCTAATCAGTTCGTTTAAAAAGGAACTGGTTTGGCAAGATTAATAATATTTAATAATATCGAAGCCCGAGATCCAAGATGTTCACTTACATTGTAACCCTGAAAACAATAACATTAGACCAAAGCTATAAATCAGAATAGGAAAGGTCTCCAGAGCGCAATTTGGCCAAGCTCTGATCTATAGAATTTTACCAAATCTGTGGAAATATCAGTACAAAGTCCATAGTGACCGCCACCACTTGCCCGAACTCAAGATGGCTTAAAATTCTCGTTCTCACTGTCTAGAACACAAGTAGGAGACACATGTGATTATATGCAGTTACATAGTATAATTAACAGTTGGATAGATTGAAATCAAGTGGGACGGTAGAAGAGGATGGGTCAGGCGGCACCGTAATCCCCAACGGCAATTATATCGGGAGACTGACGTGGTAATTGCAAAATTCGCGTGCCAGTTATAGAACCATTGCAAGAAACTACTCGCCAGCTGTACAATCAGTGAACGCCACTAACAGAATAATAATAAATGAATTGACAGCAAAGCGCTCAGAGTAATTTCTAATAAGAACCTCTCAAGCCAAAGTAGACTGGAATGATTTCGAACGCTAACCGTTAATTAAATTCAAATAATACACCATTGGCGCGGAACGGAAACAAACCTACACGTCGACACGCGGGACAGAACTAAGCTCGTGTGTGTAAACACTACCGAACGTTTCACTCCAGGTTTTGCCAGAAAGCTATTATTCGCTTGCGGTAGTAAGTAATGGTTCACGAAAATTATAACAGAACGCCGCTAGACTTTCGTTTCAAGACACGACAGTCTCGGTAGGGAATTAGCATTACACTTCAATGGTTATTAATAAAACATAAGGCAACAGAAAGAATTAAATTTAACAAGCTTCACCGTAATAATTTGTTAAACTTTAAGGCAAATACAATACTGGTGTGACCCATCGGTGTCGATGTTTCTTACAGGTACATTTTTAACAGGCCCAGCAAACGTTCGTGGTTGTTACCGAGGGTGTTGCCGAACTTGGGGTCGTAGAGGAATATTTTGCCATTTTATTCAGTCTTATGTTAATGTAGAGGAAGAGCTATACTTGGAGAAGGCCGCGAGGTACGGGATTTCAGTTAGATTACATCCTGGTCAAGCAGAGGCTCCGAAATGAGATGCTGGACTGTAAGGCGTACGCAGATCACAATCTAGTAGAGATGAAGAGTAGGGTGAAGTTTAAAGGAAAGGAGGGGAATGAAGAGATAACCTTGAAGTTCTCTGGGGATATAGAAACAGCGATAAGGAATTGCTGAGGAGGCAAGTTCAGCTGAAGAGGAACAGACATTCCTAAAAAGGGCAGTCAAGAAGGTATCTATGAAGAAACCATGAGGAACAGAAGAAATACTTCTATGAAGAAATACTTATGTTGCTCGATAAAAAAAGGAACTGTAAAAATGTTCGAGGAAATTCAAAATGCAGAAACAAAAGTCATTTAAAAATGAAATAAATAGAAAGCGCAGGGGAGCTGAGGTGGAATGGCTGCTTGAAAAATGTGAAGAAATCGAAAACGAAACGACGGTCGGATGGAATGACTCACCATATACAAAAGTTAAAAAAAAAAAAAACTCGATGGAATTAAAAGTAAGGGTGGTAACATTAAGAGTGCAATGGGAATTCCAGAGAAATGCAGAGGAGAGAGCGAATACGTGAAAAGACTTTATTGGAGGCCTCTATAAGGAGAAGATTAGTTTGATGAAACGAAAGAAGGAGTTGATGTAGATGAGACAGGAGATCCAGTATTAAAATCATAATGTTTAAAAAATATTTGTAACACTTAAGATCAGATAAGGTGGGAGGTATAGCTTTTTTAAAATCATTGGAGGACCTTGCAAAAAAACGATTATTCATGTTGGTGTGTAGAATGTACGAGTGTGGCGAAATACCATCTGACTTCCGAAAAAAAAAATGATCTAGACAATTCCGAAGACTTCAAAAGCTGACAAGTGCGAAAATTATCGCACAATCAGCTTAACAGTTCAAGCATCCAAGTTGCTGACAAGAATAATACACAGAAGAATGGAAAATAAAATTGAAGATGTGTTAAACGATGATCAGTTTGGCTTTAGGAAAGATAAAAAGTTGGCCGATGTGGCCGAGCGGTTCTAGGCTCTACAGTCTCGAACCGCGCGACCGCTACGGTCGCAGGTTCGAATCCTGCCTCGGGCATGGATGTGTGTGCTGTCCTTAGGTTAGTTAGGTTTAAGTAGGTCTAAGTTCTATGGAACTGATGACCTCAGCAGTTACGTCCCATAGTGCTCAGAGGAATTTGAACCATTTGAATCAAAGATAAAAGCACAACATAGGCATTTCTGACGTTATGGTTGATAATGGAAGCAAGACTAAAGAAAAGTCAAGACATGTTCATAGGATTTGTCGACTCTTGAGAAAGACAGTGCGAAATGGTGTTAGATGCTCGAAATTCTGAGAAAAATATTTGATTTTATCAGTTCTGGTGAACACCAGTTTCTAACATTAGTCCACTTGTTCATCATCGAAAACACTCGTTCCACAAATGAATTTGAAGCTTGTATTCTTAGTATAACAAATATGAGCCTAGACATATTCATCTCTTTTTCTTGAGGCACTAATGTGAAGAATTTCACCTACTTAGACACGACATCACCAGTGATACAGTCAGAAAAATTATCTTTCACCTAGCAAAATTCCTCATATTGGAGATCCTGGTTGACTTGATCTTGTAGAGTGAGTATTTCCACTGAAAGTTCAAAAATCACAATTTTGTATTTCCCCAACTCGAAGAAAGATATTCCAACCTTGCATACTTATTATTAGCTGGAAGGTCATAATGGGTTTCGAGATATTTAAAAAATGTGTCACAGAAACAATCGAATTCACATGAAATCTTATTTAGGGAAGTTGATGAAATCTCTCCCATTAATTTCTTGGTTTCACTCCCGTACATTTTATAGTTCTTTCTTTGTGTGATCTTATACTCGCAGATCTTGCACAGACAGTTATGTGATTCAGTAACACGGAGTTCCATTTTTCAGATATTTTGATGCTGATAGCATTTGACCTCATAAACTCATCAGCCAGAACTTTATGGCCACGTACCTAATAGTTGGTATGACCACCTTTGGAACGGATAACAGCGACGACGCGTCGTGGCTTGGAAGAAATGAGGCCTTGTGGAGTGAGCTGGCACCACATCTGCACACACAAGTCACCTAATTCTCGTCAATTCTGGGGAGGGAGGCGACGAGCTCTGACGCCACTTTCAGTCACATCCCTGATGTGTTCGATCGGGTTCAGATCTGGAGAGGTGGAGACCATCACATCAATTGGAACTCACCTCTGTGTTCCTCGAACCACTCTATCCTGGCCTTGTGACATGGAGTATTATCTTGTTTAGAAACTCGCTTGCCATCGGAAGATCGTCATGAAGGGGTGTACGTGCTCTGCAACCAGTAAAAGCTAATCCATGGCCGTCATGGTGCCTTTATGAGCTTCACTGGACCTATGGATGCCCACGGGAATGTTCCCCAGAGCATAATGGAGCCGTCGCCAGCTTGTCTCCGTTCTAGAGTACAGGAATCCCCTGGAAGACGACGGATTCGCTCCGTGCCATGGGAATGACGAAGAAAATATCGGGATTCATCAGATAATGCAACGCTTCACCACTTTGCAGATGTCCAGTGCCGATGGTCACATGTCCGTTGCAGTCGTGATGTTAACGTTGGCATATGCGTGGGTCGTTGCCTATGGAAGTGCATCGTTAGGAGTGCGTTCAGACACTTGTACTCTGCCCAGCATTAGCTTGATGTTAGCTCAGCCACAGTTCGCCAGCTGTCTTGTTTCTGCCCAGCCTACGACGTCCGACATCTGACAACTGTACTGAGCGGTGGCTACCAAACTCCCCCCCCCCCCCTTTCACCCCAGCCTCCGGGACATTTCGACGTGGTTTCACCGGTTTCACCTTGGTTTCGCCTCGTGTTAAAGACACTCACCGTAGCATTCCTCGAACACCCGAAAAATCGAAGCTTCAGAAATGCTCGTGCCGAGCATCTGGGACATGAGAACCTGCCCATGGTCAAATTCAGATAGATCGTACGCCTTCCCCATTACACACACGAAGACTACACACCATGCATGCGTCAGACTAGCGGTCATTCCTCACCATGTGACGCTGCTTTCGCTTGGACGGGTTCATATGGGTAGTAGTTCGGTGGTCATAATGTTCTGGCTGATGAGTATACATTTGACACAAAATGCAAATATATTTCAGGAATAATTGCGCTCTCCGTGTCTTCAGCAAAAGAAACTGGTGCAAGGTGCTTTGGCAGGCATCAGTACTCTTGAAATAGCTCTTTGTAGCTGGCCAGTACTCAGTCAATCTGTTAATGGCCAGAGTTCATCTTGTGAGCACATACTTTAATATCTCAGGCCTCTCAAGATCCACAGATTCAAAAAATGATTTCATTTCCTCGCACCTTCTATCTGATACAGAGAACTGATTGTAGATCTTCAAGATTCTCTAAATCTCGTTCCAGCTCCTCCATGGCATGGTTCATCGCTGACGCTTTTGATGCTTATATATTTTCACTGAAATATCAGGAAGGATTTACAGCTGTTTCTGAATGTGCCAATACACATAACGTCAATTTATTGATGCAATACGGACTTGCAAAGCTGAGATTATGTTAGATTACGTGATACAAAAGTCCTAAGTCACAAGCTGTGACAACATTGGATTCAGATTTCTTAGTGTTCACAAAACATTTGGACACTTTCATGATTTGATTACTTGCTTTCTCCTTTCACTTATATCCTTTGTACGGGGTATGTTGCTTGAGATCAAACTGTCCAGCATACGAAATGGAAAATAAAATTGTAGATCTTTTGGATTACGATCTGTTTGGCTTCATGAAAGGTAAAGGCACCAAAGAGGTAATTCTAATGTTGCGGTTGATAATGGAAGCAAGACTGAAGAAAAATCAAGATACGTTCATAGGATTCGTAGAATTGGAAAATCGTTCATGAATGGTGCAAGATGTTCGAATTTCTGAGAAATATAGGGGTTTTGATGCGGTCTTCATTCCAGGGACTGGTTTGATGCAGCTCTCAATGCTACTCTATCCTGTGCAGCTTCTTTATCTCAAACTACCTACTGCAACCTACATCCTTCTGAATCTGCTTAGTGTATTCATCTCTTGATCTACCTCTACGAAATTTTCCCGCCACGCCGCCCTCCAATACTAAATTAGTGATCCCTTGATGCCTCAGAACATGTCCTGCCAACCGATCTCTTCTTCTAGTCAAGTTGTGCCACAAATTCCTCTTTTCCGCAATTCTGTTCAGTACATTAGTTACATGATCTATCCATCTAATCTTCAGCATTCTTCTGTAGTACCACATTTCGAAGCCTCTATTTTCTTCTTGTGTAAACTGTTTATTGTCCATGCTTCACTTCTGTACATGGCTACACTTCATACAATTACTTTCAGAAAAGACTTCGTGACACTTAAATCATACTCGATGTTAACAAATTTCAAAAATGGCTCTGAGCACTATGCGACTTAACTTCTGAGGTCACCAGTCGCCTAGAACTTAGAACTAATTAAACCTAACTAACCTAAGGACATCACACACATCCATGCCCGAGGCAGGATTCGAACCTGCGACCGTAGCGGTCACGCGGTTCCAGACTGAAGCGCCTTTAACCGCACGGCCACACCGGCCGGCTAACAAATTTCTCTTCTTCAGAAATTCTTTCCTTTCCATTGCTAGTCTACACTTTATATCCTCTCTACTTGAACCAACATCAGTTATTTTGCTTCCCAAGTAGCAAAACTCATCTACTACTTCAAGTGTGTCATTTCCTAATCTAATTCCCTCAGCATCACCCGATTTAATTCGACTACATTCCATAATCGTCGTTTTTCTTTTGTTGATGTTCCTCTTATTTCATCCTTCCAAAACACTGTCTATTCCATTCAACTTCTCTTCCAGGTCCTTCGCTGTCTCTGACAGGATTACAATGCCATCGGCAAACCCTCAAAGTTTTTTATTTCTTCTCCATGGATTTTAATTTCTACTCCGAATTTTTCTTTTGTTTCATTTACTGCTTGCTCGGTATACAGACTGAATAACATCGAGGATACGCTACAACTCTGTCTCACTCCCTTCCCAACCACTGCTTCCCTTTAATGCTCCTCAACTCTTATAACTACCTTCTGCAAACAGCATTTCGCTCCTTGTGTTTGACCTCTACCACCTGCACAATTTGAAAGAGAGTATTACAGTCAACATTGTCAAAAACTCTAAGTCGAAAACTGCTAGAACGTAGGAGTAAAGTGGGAATATACAATATGTACAAGAACAAAGTGCAAACAATAAGAGTGGGAGACGAAGAATGAAGTGCTTAGATTGAAAAGGATTTAAGACAGGGATGTAGTCTTTCACAATTACTTTTGAATATACACATAGAAGAAGCAATTACGGTTATAAAAGAAAGCTTCAAGAGCCGAATTAAAATTCCAGGTGGAAGGATATCAACCATAAGATTTGCTAATGACATTCCTATGCGTCAGTGAAATTAAGGAAGATTTACAGGATCTGCTGGTGGAATGAACAGTGTAATAAGTACAGAATATGGATAGACAGTAAATCGACTGAAGACTAAAGTAATGAGAAGTACCAGAAATGGGAAATGAGAACAGCGAGAAACTTATCAAGTTTGGTGATCAAGAAGTAGATGAAATTAAGGGATGCTGCACCAAGGCGGCAAGATATCGCATGACGTTAGAGATAAGGAGTACATAAAGAACAGACTAGCACTGGTAAAAAGGGTTCTCGTGACAAAGAGAAGTCTACTTATATCAAATGTAGGCTTTAATTTGAGAAAAACATTCCTGAGAACGTACGTTTGGAGCACAGGATTGTACGGCAATGAAGCATGGACTTTGGCAAAACCAGAAAAGAAGAGAATCGAAGCATTTGAGACGTGGAGTTACAGAAGAATGTTGAAAAATAAATGGACTGACAAGGTAAGGTATGAGTAGGTACTCCAGAGAATCGGTGAGGAATGGTATGTATGGAAAACACTGACAGGAAGGGTGGTAGGACATCTGTTAAGACATGAGGGAATTACTGCCATGGCACTAGAGGGAGCTGTGTAGGGTAAAAATTGTAGAGAAAGACAGAGATTGGACTACATCCAACAAATTATTGAGCATGTAGGTTACAGTTGCTACAGTGAGAAAAAGAAATGAAATGAAAAAAAACTTGTAATAATGAGGACTGATAATAAATTTCCTAGTAATAAACAGTGATTAGAGTAAAACACGCGTTAAATTATTAAACTGATTATTCCTGTTCCCCGTGTGCCCATGGGGTCTTTGTCGACCACTGAAAAATACTTTCTTTCAGAACTCACAACTGCCAATTACTGTTAGAGCTATGGTTGAGGTCACTAATAGATGACATACGTCAAAATCATAAAACTGCTTGTTAAAAAAAGTTCTGGGTATACTTTTGCTTTAGCACAATTAAAGATTTGTACGCTCTAAGACAAAGTAAAAAGTAACAACGCACTACGGAGGAATTCTTCAGTGGGCTGGAAATCGGCAGATGTAAGCAAAAAACTGATTACAATTTCAGAAAACCTGGATGATTTATTTAGGACAAGAGCTTCACAAATTGAGCAAGTCAGTAACGCGAAGGTTCACCTCTGGCCCTTATGCAAGCGGTTGCTCGGCTTTGCACTGATTGATAGCGTTGTTGTATGTCTTCCTTAGGGACACCGCGCAGTATATTTTGCAACTGACGCGTTAGATCGTCAAAATCCCGAGGTGGATGGAAGGGCGCCGCCCATAATACTCGAAATGCTCATAATTGGATCGAGATCCGGCGACCTTGCTGGGCACGTTAGGCCTTGGTAAGAACGAAGACAACAATAGAAACTCTTGCTGTATGCAAGTGCGCATTACCTTGGTAAAACGTAAGCTCAGGATGGCTTGCAATGAATGGCAGCAAAACGGGGCGCAGAATGTTTTCGACGTACCGCTGTGTTGCAAGGGTGCCCCGGATGACAACCGAAATGAAGCCCCAGACCATTACATCTCGTTGTCGGCCCTTTAGGCGGGTGACAAGTCACGTTGGAAACCCACCACTGTCAGGGACGCATCTTCGTTGGTCGTAGGGGATCACTTCCAGGCGGGGCACAAGACAGAAGAAAATTCAACTCCAATCAATGAGATTCCAAGCACCGACGATCAGCAAAGACGTGTCTGGATACACTCCAGACAGTAGTGGACTATCACCCACCATAGAGCCCGACGAGCAAGAACACCATTTCATTTCGTAACAGGACCTCTTTGGCTGTCATCCGCGGCACCCTTACAGCAAAGCGATATGTCTCCGATGCAATACGCCCCGTTTCGTTGTCCTTCATGGCAAGCCATCTGGGGCTTACATTTCGGCTAGATAATGCCCACTCTCAACAGCGATTGTTTCTACTGCCTGTGTTCGTATTTGCCAAACCCTACCTTGCAAATGAGAACGTTTGGAGCATTATTGGCAGGGTCCTCCAATCAGCTCGGAATCTTGACTATCTAACGCACCAATTGGACAGCATTTGGCACGATATCCCTCAGGAGGACATCCAAGAACTCTAACAATCAATGGCAAGCTGAATAACTACTTGCATAAGGGTCAGAGGTATTAGTCTTCGAAATCAGGTGGATTCGAATGCTGTATCCCGAAGACTGGAGGATTCGTGAGCATAAGGCGGGTAAGCAACACTCTGACGAAAGGGGAGTTGGCAGGTGAGCTCTTTACCGTGGACCACACGTTACTGTTTTGCCTGATTTGTGAAGCTCTTCCTTTCGAATAAGTCATCCAAATTGTCAGAAAATGGAATCATTTGTTCGTCTGTACATGTGCGTCACATCTCCCGATTTCCATCCAATTCGGATAACTGTTTCGTGGATTTGACATAATAACCTATTTGGAGCCACGTAATAGTAATAATAATTAGCCAAGATGACATATGATATAGAACTGTAACAAAGAGAGAGGAACACACTTAAAAAGAGAATTTACATGCTTAAAACACAAATTTAAGCAACTAGTAAGATTTGGCTGTGAAAAGACAAATGGCTCTGAGCACTATGGAACTTAACTTCTAAGGTCATCAGTCCCCTAGAACTTAGAACTACTTAAACGTAACTAACCTAAGGACATCACACACATCGATGCCCGAGGCAGGATTCGAACCTGCGACCATAGCGGTCGCGTGGTTCCAGACTGTAGCGCCTAGAACCTCTCGGCCACCACGGCCGGCTAAAGAAAGACACGTGAGATTCTAATATGTCAGTTATACTTGATTAAATACCGTACTTGATTAAATACCGCAACGCTTGTGATTCAGTACTGCTAAAACTATATTCTGCTTTGCCACTCCCTAATTCATCACAATAACGTAAGAAAAGCAGTCCTTATAAAAGGACCCCAGACGAGGTAGCAAATTAAAAACGTTAAACAAGGTACTCCATATTTACCAGCAGACCAGCAGGAATATAAGGCGTATAATGCAAACACCGGTGACCACCATCACTCACACTAACGTACGAATGATATCTATTGACAAGTCAGTTACTAACCATGCCAAGCACTAAAAGTAACGACAGTAACAAATTTAACGTGAAGTTTTCGCCGAACAATTTTCATCTGCGATTGTCCAAGAGTAATGGATTCACAGCTTTTGAGGACGTGTGCCGAACTGAATTCTAAACTTGTTCCACTAAGGCTAACTTCCTTCTTAAACAACCTAGTCTGGACTGCAGCAAACGCACCAAAAGTAGCCAGGCACCAAGAAGAGCTATCCTATTCAGCCATAACATAGATTAGTATGGCAGTGTACCATGTCCAGCTTATCACATGAGACAGTGTCACAGCTTACTCCGGCACATAGCTGATGCGGCGAGCTCGACTGATCTTCGGTCGCTCTTGCGGCAGCTACCCTCTGGTGGTGCGGAAGGTAAATACACTCTCGACAGTTAAGAAAAGATGCACTGACGTATATTACCGATTCCGGTGCATTCACACGGGTCAACTTTTTCACTTCATTAATTGCTGCCTTACCACGCTGTTAATATACTCATATTCTTCTCGTGTTTCACAACCGGGCTTTGCGACCGAGCGGTTCTAGGCGCTACAGTTTGGAACCGCGCGACCGCCTCGGTCTCAGGTTCGAACCCTGCCTCGGGCATGGATGCGTGTGATGTCCTTAGGTTAGTTAGGTTTAAGTAGTTCTAAGTTCTAGGGGACTGATGACCTCAGAAGTTAAGTCCCATAGTACTCAGAGACATTTTTTTTCTTCTTTCACAATGATAGAGCTGAATGAGTGTACAAACTCTATGAAAAACAGAAAGATAGCTGGTGTTGATGACGTATGTGTGGAACAAGTAAGGCATTTCGGACCGAGCGCCAAAAATTGGATCTTAAGCCTATTTAACCATTACCGAGAAATCATTAAAATCACTAAACTATGGAGGAGGTCCAAGGTAATAGCACTCATAAAACCAGGAAAAGAGCCTGTTTCATCAAGCATCTATCGATACGTATCGGTTTTGTGTCACATCTTCAAACTGTATGAAAGGCTGATCACTAATCGAATCAAGATCATCATTGATTCAAAGCACACTGGCTTCAGGCCAGGTAAATATTTTACTGGCCAGATCTTGGCACTCACAGAGAATATAAAGGAGGGTTCGAAAATAAATTAATAATGGGATTGGCTCTGTTCGATCTAAGTACCGCTTTCGATACAGTAAACCACCGAAATCTATTACTCAGAATCTATGATATTACTAGGGACCATCAACTAGTAAAAATTATAGAATCATTGCCGGAAAACCGACAGTTCTACGACACTCTAGAAGGGTAAAATGTCTCTGGAGGAAGCAGAAAAACGGCCTTGCTGGAGAAAGTGTTCTGGCTGCCATCTTGTTCAATATACTCGTATCAATACTCAAACATATGAGACATTTTCTCGATGTTGACGATTTGCGCATCACAGCGCAATTAAGAATCTATGCCAACATATTACGATGACAACTCTCTTAAACCAAATGCTATTAAAACGAAAGTTTATGCTTTCTACCCGCACATACGCCTAGCAAACAGAAAGCTACACGTCGGTGTTACACTTGTCCCTCACACACAAACATCAGCGGAAGAAACCCCGAAATATGGTAGCTGGAACGAACAATATTCTTATAAAGATACCTAGGAATAAGTGGGTCGCCAACCCCCCCCCCCCCCCCCCTGTGTTTAGAATCACCGCTTTAGCACTGTGCTCTTCCACAGTTGAGTACATGTGCCCCGTCTCATCAAGATCGATGCTTGCAGAGAAGACCTACAAAAACCTTAACGAAACAGTCATAGGACGCATGAAACCCACTGCACTGGAGGAGCTCCAGCAGGCTTCAGATCCGAGCAGCCCCAAGTCTCTGAGAGTAATTAATGACCATAACGAGCAACTCAAAAGGACATCTGATGAGCATCATTCATTGTACACTAGCCTTTATGTATCTTTCTTTCACTTTCTTCCTTTCACTTGTGCCTTTTCCGCAGGTAGGCAGGGTCGGCACGCTTAATCGGATTTGGCAATGTTAGTCTAAGGGGTGGCCGGATGCCCTTCCTGCCACCACCCCGTACCCCCTGGGATGGAATCAGTGTACCCCAACTGTCTGCGACTGGTGTAATCCTGGAATAGTGCGAAAGTGTTCAAATGTCTGCGAACCGTGTAGCGGAGCCGGGATGTGGGGATCAGCCTGGTATTCACATAGGGGGATGTGGAAAACCGCCTGAAAACCACATCCAGGCTGGCCAGCACACTGGCCGTCGACGTTAATCCGCCGAGCGGATTCGATCCGGGGCCGGCGCGCCTATCCGAGTCCAGGAAGCAGTGCATTAGCGCTCTAGGCTAACCTGGCGGGTTTGTAGCCTTTATGTATCGGAACGACCAAAATCATGACATTGATTGCTCAGTTACATCGTAAATGAACCCCGTGTCGGCTACCCTATTTCAGAACATCCACCAACTGGTGCTGAATTAAACTACATGTCATGGAAAATGCTAAACAGTATCAGAACTAGTGTAGCGCCTGTAAAAATCAACTTGATAAAATGAGGCCTATTAGAACCTGATGACAATAATTGCGACTGTGAGGAAATAAAAAAAACTTGGAAGATCTTATAACATGCTGAAGATGTCCTGCACGTTGGTCCCTAGACGATCTTTGCCTAAGCAAACCTGGAGCATTTGACTTAGCCCGGTATTGGGCCGAAAAATTGACAGCTCCGACCACGAAAAAGTAAAGCAGCCTTGTTAATATGAAATTACCTCCCTTGATTATGGGCTTCTACCTTAAATGCTTCTAGTTCTCAATAACAATACAAAATTTTAATTGATACTTTGTTACTATTCCTCTCATTATTAAGCTCAGGCGTAAATTGATTCTCTGATGTACCACATTTTATTCTTAAATAAATGTGAATTTCTTTAGTTTCATGTGCGATCAGTGGCGTCAACGAACTGTCTTTATTAAAATAATTGATTAATGATTTTTATTACTATTGTCTCTTCTGCACTTGAGTCTTAAAGAGCAAAATCCTCTCTTACTAGGCGACAGCTATTTTGCATCGAAGAGGTCACATTGGACCAGCTCTACTACTGTCACAAGGATCTTACGAAGTCTCCACACAGCTCAGTAGCGCCAGGTCTAATGTCAACACTGCAGAAAGTTCTCTAGCTACTTTGGATAAGTGAGTAGTTTTGCGACACACCATATTTCATTTCTGGTCTAACCTCCATTCCGTCTTCCAGAGCTTCTGCGGCGGATTATTCCACTAAAAAAGATGACAACAGCAGATGCCATCTCGCAGGAACCGGAACGCAAGAAGTTGTGCGCTGTGCGCGGATGTCGCTTGTTACCACGGGCAGACGAAAACACGAGCGCATTAATCACGTCGCCAAGTCTCCGCCGCGGTGCGGCTGAGCGCCTGTCGTCGCCGACTCCGCTAAAGGTCTGTCTCCGGCCTCTGGTGCTGCTGGTCAGCGCAGTTCCGCCAGGACAACTTGCTGTGCGCTGAGGAAGAAAAATGTAAGAAGTCTTATCCTAGCAACACAATAGTGTACCTCATTTCAGTGACTCATCTCTGTGCCATCTACAAACGTAGCTGGCAAACATACTAGTGCCTTCGGAAAGAGATAACAGATCCTAATGCATGGAGAAAATTATACACAGTGGCAAAGAAACTGTCAACTGTGAAATGGTTTGTGGTACAAATTTCGTTTAGTCTACAATTCGTAGCCACACTTATGTCAGTTTATCAGCTTGTACGCAAAGAAAATGAACGAGTCGATACGGGCATGAACACAACTATACGTATCACGACATAATAAGTAGTTACAGAGTGCAGTGGTGGACTATGTAAATCATCACCATTTTTGTACGGCTGATTTGGATGTATAGTGAGGCGACCAGTGTCATGGAACTCCTCATGTCGGACCTTTTGCGACGAGTACTGCAGCAACTGGACGTGGCATGGACTCAACAAATATCCTGCAGAAATAATGAATCATGCTGCCTCTATAGGCACGCATAATCGCCAAAGTGTTGCCGCTGCAGGACTTTGTGCACGAATTCTCGAATATGCCCCATAAAAGTTCGTTGTGATTCACATGGGGGCGATCTGGATGGCCAGATCACTCTCTCGAATTGCCCAGAATGTTCTTTAGTGCAGAAGTGAACCAGAATTGTACTCTGGTGACATGGCACAGTATCATACATAAAAGTTCCATCGTTGTTTGAAAATAAGTAGCCGAACATAACCACTTGCAATCAATGATCGGTTCAGTTGGACCAGAGAACCCAGTCCATTCCATGTAAACACAGCCCACACCATTATGGAGCCACCACCAGCTTTCACAGTGCATTGTTGACAACTTGGGCCATGCCATTTTGTGGGAGCTGCGCCACACTCGAAGCCTACCGTAAGCTCTTAGCAACTGAAGTAGTGACTCATCTGACCTGGTCACGGATTTCCAGTCGTCTCTCGTCCAACCGATATTGTTACCAGCCCACGAGAGGCATTGCAGGCGATGTCGCGCTATTAGCAAAGGCACTTACATCGTTCCTCCGCTGCCGTAGTCTATTAACGTAGAATTTCAGCCACATTGTCCCAACGGAGACGTTCGTCGTACGTCCCACATTGACTTATGCGGTTATTACACATAGTGTAGCTTGTCTGTTAGCACTAAAAAGTCTATGCAAACGCCGCTACTGTCGATCGTTAAGTGAAGGGCGTCGGTCACGGCGTTGTCCATGGTGAGCGGCAATGTCTGAAATCTGGTATTCTCGGCACACTCTTGACACTGTGGATCTCTGAATATTGAATTCCGTAACGATTTGAGAAATTGAATGTCCCATGCGTCTACCCCAACCATCATTCCGTGCTCAAAGTCTTTTAATCGCCGTCGTGCGGCCATAATCACGTCGGACACATTTTCACATGAATCACCTGAGCACAAATGAGAACTCCGCCAATGCAATGCCCTTTTCTACCTAGTGTACGCCATGCTAATGCCATCTGTATATGTGCATATGCACGCCTCAGTGTATGCCACTGTGTGAGAAACAGCGTGCTGTAATCTAGTTTAATATTCGAAGAGTTCGTCCACACACGGAGCATCTTCTCCTTAAGATTACAATGCCAGACTACATACGAGAGCTGCGAGATCTCGAATAAATCAACGCCTCGGACTATCAGATCATCCTCTATACAGTCTCGACTTGGCCCTATCCGACTTTCATCTCTTTGATAGTGATGAAGCGGCGGAAGGAGAGGTGAGGTTGTGGCTCCGTCAACGAAGTCAAACATACTATAATGACGATATCAACAAACTAATGTCTTATTGCGAGAAATATGTTCGTCGCCAAGGAGACTATATTGATAAATACAAGGTGAGATGAAGAAGCTTCCTTCCAAATGCCGTACAGACCAGAATCGGTATGTCAATTAGGCAAAATTGCCGTGAGCATTGACGAAATTGTCCAATCGACGTACTAGGATGAAGAGACTCGTCCTGGTGCCTGAAGAAGCACGTACCTTCGTGTTGCACAACCTCGTCCGACCGGAATCGTCGACCATTTGCCTTTTATAAGGGACCGAAGGCAGGACGCTCAAGTGTCGCCTACTTGTTTGTAATGGACGAAGCTGGCCTCCGAGGCTGGCTGACGTCTTGTGTCGAACCGCGACCAACACGGAACTTGGCGCACCATTCCACAACTGTAGTTTTCGACAGACAAGTTGCACCACACACATTATTCATTCTCCGATGGATACCTACCAGTATTTGTCCTTCGGCAGCTAAGAAAAGAATAACAACACGTTGGTCCTGTTAGTACGCATTTAGTAGCAACGTCTTCACAGTTTAAGTTTCCACATATTCCGTACACACGACGGAATGGCCTGACAGTCATACTAATCCTTCACCGATTTGTTGGCGCTTATACACCAGCACTTGAGCTGCGCCATGTTGCATATATGCTGCAGGAACATCCTCAAACGGAAACTTTTTGATCTCCGCTTTTACACTGACAAATTAAAGGAGACGACATGTGCGCAAAACAGAACTCGATCATTACAGTACCCTGTAGTCAGTTCACGTAATCCACTATCCCGTATGTACGGCTGTACTGGATTGCATATGGTTATGTATAACAATATAATAACATTAGACACAAAAGTTGTCTTGCCCAGGAGTCATACTGTGTAACAGCACCTCTGGCCTTCAATAGGGTCTGAAGGCGGCAAGAAAGAGAGTCCATAAGAGTCTTCAGGTATGCCATACATAGATTGTTTAACACCCCACAGAATAACTAAATTGTGAAGACGTTGGCACCTGCTTCTCACCAGGACTTTCAAATAATCCGAGACGTATTCTAACGAATTAACATCGGCTGATGTTGCGGACTGGCAGAGTTCGTCGAAGGAGCCCTGTGAAGAAGGCTGTTGGCATCCTTGAAGATGCGAGTGTCTACAGCATACTGATCGTGAAGCCGTAGAAGAAACTCTTGGACTTTGCCGCCGAAAATATTGAAATAACCGTGGTGTTACATGGTCATGAGTGGGGAGTCAGCAGTGGAGCGTCACACAGCCGCCTGGTACCATTCTAATCAATGTTCGTCACTCGGATTTCAGTTAGCTCACATCATGGTCAGGCAGACATTCCGAAATGAGATACAAGATTGTAAGGCGTATGCAGGAGAAGATATGAACTCAGATCACTATTTAGTAGTGATAAAGAGTATCCTGAAATTTAAGAGACTCATCTGGAAAACACAGTGCTCAATGAATTGGGATACGGAAGTACTAAGGAATGAGGAGATACATTCGAAAGTTCTCTGAGGCTTATAGACACTGAGACCGGGAATAGCACAGTAGGTAGTTCAGTTGAATAGAAATGGACATCTCGAAAAAAGGCCAATCATAGAAGATGGAAAGAAAATTATGGGTATAAAGAAGGTAACTGGGAAGAAGCCATGGGTAACACGAGAAATAGTCCAGTTGATCGATGAAAGAAGGAAGTATAAAAATGTCAAGGGAAATTCAAGGATACAAACATACAAGTAACTTAGGAATGAAATAAATGGGAAGTGCTGGGAAGCTAGGCGAAATGCCTGCATGAGAAATGTGAGGAAATCGAAAGAGAAAAGTCTGTCGGAAGGACTGATTTAGCATATAGAAAAGCCAGAACAACCTTCGGTGAAATTAAAGGCAACAGCGGTAACATTAAGAGTACAATAGAAATCCCACTGTTAAATGCAGAGAAGAGTGCAGATAGATGGAAAGAGTACATTGAAGGTTTCTATGAGTGGGAAGACTTGTCTGATATGGTAGAAGGACATACAGGAGTCAACATATAATTAATAGAGGTTCGAGCGTTAGAATGAGAATTCAAAAGAGATCTGAAAGACTCAAAATCGAATAAGGTAGAAGGGATTGATAACGTTTCATCAGACTTTCTAAAATCATTGGGGAAAGTGGCATCAAGACGATTGTTCACGTTGGTGCGTAGAGTGTATGAGTCTGATGATATAACGTCAGACTATTGGACAAACACCATCCACACAATGCCGAAGACTGCAAAGGCTGACAAGTGGAGAAATATAGCACAATTAGCTTAACAGCTCATGCCTCCAAGTTGCTGAGAAGAATAAGATACAGAAAAATGGAAAAGAAAATTGAGGAACCGTTAGATGACTACCAATTTGGCTTTAGGAAGATAATGGCACTGCGGATGCAGTTCTAAAGTTGAAGTTGATAATGGAAGGAAGACTACAGAAAAATCAGTGCTCGTCCATAGGATATGTCGACCTGGAAAAAGCGTTTGCTAATGTAAAATAGCGCAGGATTTTCCAGAAGAAAAGGTTAAGCTATAAGTAAATGCGGGTAATGTAAAACATGCACCAGAATCAAGTGAGAAAAATAATAGCAGAAGACCAAGAACGAAGTGCACAGACAAAAAGGGTACAAGACAGGCATGTAATCTTTCGCCTCTGCTGTTCAATCTATATATCGAAGAAGCAACCCTGGAAATAAAACAAAGGCTCAAAAGTGCGACTAAAATTCTAGGTGAAGTGATGTCATTGGTGAGATTCGCTGGTGACATCATCAGTGAAAGTGAAGAAGGATTACTGCACCAGGTGAATGGAATGAACAGTCTAATGAGTACAGAATTTGGCTGAGGGTAAACCGAAGAAAATATGAAAGTAATGAGAAGTCGCAAAGATGAGAACAGCAAAATAACCCTTGACCGACGAAGCAAGGATGACATAAAAGGCAGACTGGCACTGCAGAAAGGACATTTGTAGCCAAGAGAAGTCTGTTCGTATCAAATATAGGCAATTTGAGGAAGAAATTTCTGTGAATGTACGTTCCCAGCACAGTATTGTGTGGTAGTGGGAAATGGACTGTGGGAAAACCGCAACAGAAGAAAATCGAAGACGCTGAGGTGTGGTGCTACAAAAGAATGTTGAAAGTCTACTGGACTGATAAGGCAAGAAATGGGGAGGTTCCCCACAGAATAGGCGCGGAAAGGAACGTAGAGAAATGACCGAAAAGAAAAGGATTGCATGAATGCCATGACTGAAAAATAAGAAAGTAAAATCTATCTACAGGCAATTGAACACATACGCTATAGTGAAGCCATCGCCCTTATACAACTTATATGCCTTACTCATCCGCAATTACTAATTTAATTATCTTCCGAACCAGAGAATGCAGGTTACGTTTTATTGTATGACTGTAACTACCTATTTCGTTCGAATTAATCCATCTTAAGATCTAAAACTAAAATAGAGAAGAAAAGATGTTATTACTGTAGAGCTGCAACGAAGGGCATCAGCTGATGTCGACTGTGGCAAGCGTCCTCCGCATTTCTCTCTTAGATCAGGGGCGTCAAACCTTTTAGCTTTCCTGGGCCACATTGGCAGAAGACGAATGTATTTGGGCCGCATATAACACACTTAACACTAATAATAACCGCTGAGAAAAAAAGGATGGGCCAATGAGAGAATAGTGTGGCAGGAGTTTCAAATTTAAAATATTCTATTTCTTATAACTTTTCTTAGGCGGAATTTTATGGAATTGTGAAAAATAGTGTCCAGTTTGGATTTGGACTTGTGAAGTTTCTCCAGCGTTTTTTATTTTTTTATTTTAGATAATTTTTTGCGACTATCGGACTCACGTAAGGGAGCTTTACATACAGAATACACTTCGTTATGAAATACACCTGACCATTTGCTTAATGCGAACACATGTATTTACAACTATCAAATATTAAAGTCATTCATTTGAAAAATGGAAAAATATCGCTTTGAAATAATAGCACTAAAAGTCAAATTACTATGTTTTATTGTTTATTTAGCATGTAACACACTTTCCTAACAATGTCTAAGTTCATCCGGTCTTGTGTCAATAGTTACGGTGGTTTCACATTCATACTGAAGTAATCATTGCTACATTGCACTTCCACATTAATTAGTCATTAGTCACAGAAGCCTGTTCATTTATGTTCTACTGTTAACATTTTTTTTGCACAATATTATAGAATGAAGGCTTTCACAACCGGTTTACTAGCAGCTGTGCAGAAGTTTCGAGTAGCAAACATGACACCGTTTCAGCCAAAAATCTCGTGCCGGCCGGTGTGGCCGTGCGGTTCTAGGCGCTTCAGTCGCAGGTTCGAATCCTGCCTCGGGCATGGATGTGTGTGATGTCCTTAGGTTAGTTAGGGTTAAGTAGTTCTAAGTTCTAGGGGACTGATGACCTCAGATGTTAAGTCCCATAGTGCTCAGACCCATAAATCTCGTAACTAATCCCGTGCTCCTTTCCGCGAAATAGCTGAACACTCAGACTTGTAACATCACATCTCCTTAATAATTTTCCAGCTGTGAGGTGCGAGTGTTTACATTTTTATGACAGGAATTTCTGTGACACCGTGTGAGAATTTTTATAATTCAATGCGCTGGCAGCTCCGGCACAGATCGCGCACGCTTGAATATTACGCTCGTTAAGATAAGTAGTTAATTCTGTAACAAATGTCAATGAAGTTAATATTATTATATTAAGGAAGTTAATTAGAGCCTATTTCATGTTATCTATTGGAGGTTTCACTTGTTTCAACGTATTTCTATATACAAAAAAAAGACGTGGCTTTTCATACAAATTTAAGACATTTACGTGTTTACTTAAGAAGTTTCGTTGCTTACGTTACACACACATGTAGCACTGCCGTATCTACTCGGACAATTATGGTTTTAAGCTTTTTATTTCTTTTCGAAACGCGTTAAGTCCATATAGGGCATACTCGATCTTAGGTCAAATTTTTCAGATATACAAGATCTGATTTTTAACGTTAATTGCATTAAATTACCATATTAGTAGAATACACATATATTAGTGTTCCACATAACTCGAGCGACTGTTGTGATCTGTAGTTAACATAATATTACTGTTGCTCTCTAGATAAATTTTGCAAAAAGATTGTTAACAACAATAAACGAGAAGTGTTTGATCTGCGGCAGGAAAGCTAGTTCTGGGGTTCTATGCAGGTGTTGCGACTGACTGTTACATTTGGAAGATTGTAGTATCATGGGAATAGGGGAAGAAATAGGTCTCTTCCATGGTATCGCAAAATGTGTTCAAGTGATAGGAAAACAGCAGAACAGGAAGGAAAGATTAGAGCGCTTAAGGCGGAACTGGTTAGTGCTAGAGAGGAACTGATGAGGTTAAAGGGAAGAAGGGTGAAGACAAGTAGGAAGCCGTAGTAAGGAACAGGGGCCACAGAAAGAGAACAGTATGTTACAGTTTCATCGTTGACATAAACAATAGATTTGCCTCGCTGCCCTAGGCTCAAGTAGATGTAAGTGTAGTTAATACTCAACAGACTTTCAATAGGAACCAATTGCTTCAAAAAAAGTAGGAAGCAGGAGGAAAGTACTGTTGCTATGTAGTAGCCACGGAAAAGCTGTAGGTGAGAGCTTGCAGGAGAAATAAGATGACAGGTACCAGGTCACAAGATTTTCCAAGCACAGTACATGTCTTATCCAAGTGACAGAAGATATACGAGGTGTGGCTACAAAAAAAACCGGACTAGTACTGGTGAAACAATAAAACGAATGCAATAAGGCTGAAAGTCGCGTGGCCTGTCACGTGACTCTCGCTCCGCCTACTGCTCGAGTTTCATCTGCCTCCTGCACTCAGTCTGCCCGTGGCGTCTGTTTTAAGTAGTTGACTTTTTGTCTGTGCGTCGGAAAATGTTGAGTGTACAGAAAGAACAGCGTGTTAACATAAAATTTTGTTTCAAACTAGGAAAATCTGCAAGTGAAACGTTTGTGATGTTACAACAAGTGTACGGCGATGATTGTTTATCGCGAACACAAGTGTTTGAGTGGTTTAAACGATTTAAAGATGGCCGCGAAGACACCAGTGATGACACTCGCACTGGCAGACCATTGTCAGCAAAAACTGATGCAAACATTGAAAAAATCGGTAAACTTGTTCGACAAGATCGCCGTTTAACAATCAGAGCAGTGTCTGAATTAACAGGAGTTGACAAGGAAAGTGTTAGGCAGATTCTTCATGAAAGTTTCAACATGAACAAAGTGTGTTCAAAAATGGTTCCAAAGTGTCTCACAATTGAACAGAAGGAACGCCGAAGAATGATTTGTTCTGACATCCTGGAAAACATTGAAAGTGATCCCACCTTCTTACAAAATGTTATTACTTGCGATGAATCGTGGTTTTTTAGTTACGATCCCGAAACTAAACGCCAATCGATGCATTGGAAAACTCCTGGTTCTCCACGACAAAAAAAAGCACGAATGTCAAAATCGAAATTCAAGGCAATGATGATTTTTTTTTTTGACATCAAAGGGATTGTGCACATTGATTGGGTACCAGAGGGACAAACAGTGAATCAGCATTACTACATTAGCGTCCTGGCTATCCTACGTGAGCGAGTACGGAGAAAACGGAACGATTTGTGGAGAAAAAAGTCATGGATCCTTCACCAAGACAATGCCCCACCTCACAGTGCGTTGTCAGTGAAGACGTTTTTGGCAAAACACAACATTCCCATCTTAGATCATCCACCCTACTCAACTGATTTGGCCCCCTGTGACTTTTTTCTTTTCCCTAAAGTCAAGTCAGCTTTGAAAGGAACTAGATTTGAGACTGTTGAAGCAGTAAAAGAAAAAGCGAAGGAAGTAATGTATGGACTTACCGAAAATGATCTGCAGCATTGCTATGAACAGTGGAAAATTCGTATGGAGCGGTGTAGAGACCGAGGAGGAGAGTACATTGAAGGAGATAACATGAAATTTTAAATAATTGCAAATAAATGTTTTTTCCAGCATCAGTCCGGTTTTTTTCTAGCCGCACCTCGTAGGATCATTATGGAAGGGTTTTACGAAGCAGGATCCGATTGTGTTAGTGGGTGGAGCAGGAAACAATATTGATAGGGATCAGGGCTAAAATATTGAGTGTGACCAGTTTACAGATTAGTTACAGCTTTAATGTGGTATGATCAGCTCCAATTGAAAAGTCTTGTCAGGAGGGTCAATGTGGAGTTACATCAGCTGCTTTAGGTGGCTTCTTGGTATGATCAGCTCCAATTGAAAAGTCTTGTCAGGAGGGTCAATGTGGAGTTACATCAGCTGCTTTAGGTGGCTTCTTGGTATGATCAGCTCCAATTGAAAAGTCTTGTCAGGAGGGTCAATGTGGAGTTACATCAGCTGCTTTAGGTGGCTTCTTGGTATGATCAGCTCCAATTGAAAAGTCTTGTCAGGAGGGTCAATGTGGAGTTACATCAGCTACTTTAGGTGGCTTCTTTTTCAGGCCTCGATTTGGTTTCTGTTACTATTGGTAGGTGGGACTTCACAAGGCATAGCCTGCATCTCAATAGGAAAGGGAAGGGTACACTGGCCGGAATAACAGCAAAATGCCGGCCGCGGTGGTCTAGCGGTTCTAGGCGCTCAGTCAGGAACCGCGCGACTGCTACGGTCGCTGGTTCGAATCCTGCCTCGGGCATGGATGTGTGTGATGTCCTTAGGTTAGTTAGGTTTAAGTAGTTCTAAGTTCTAGGGGACTTATGACCACAGATGTTGAGTCCCATAGTGCTCAGAGCCATTTGAACCATTTAACAGCAAAATCTTTAAGGGAGGCACTGACAAGAAAGCACCACTTTTTTAGGCTACGATCTGTGTCCAACGAATCAACACGAAATGAAATTGAGCTTAATGAGAAGCTCAGACACGCATGTACTAAACATGTTAAAATGTCACAAAATTCTCATAAAAGTACAGTGAAAAATACTCTTAATATACTGCATCAGAGTATCAGGGGATTAAAAAACAAACTAGATGTGTTTCTGGTTTGTTTGCAAGATACACAAACAGATGGTGGAATGGATGTACTATATCTGACTGAACATCATATAGTCATAGATACTGAAATGAAAATGTAGGTGGATATAAGCTTTCAACACATGTAAGTAGAGGCACTATGCAGGAAGGAGGAGTTGCCATATGTACTAAAATTTATCATAGAATGAAAAAATTTGCTGTAGAGCAACATAGCAATATATAGAATCATGTGCTTGTGAGCTTAAACTAAATAAAGGTAGTTTTATGATTGTAACTGTGCACACGTCCCCACTGGGTAACCTCCAGTTATTTCTGAAAAACTAGGATTCTTTGTTGTTCTATCTGTTAGACAGAGGGAAGAAAAATATTGTTTGTAAGGATTTCAGTGTAGATTTGCTGAAACAGTCTACTGGGAAGAATGACAATTGAGTACTATTTGGTTTTTTCATTTTGACATCCATTATTGATTTTCCTACGTGGATAGTACAGAAAAGAAGCACACTGATAGATGATGATTTTGTAGATGAAGATAAATTTAATCAGATAAAAACCTTTCTTGTTAAGTATAGGCTTTCCGATCAAGATGCACAGCCAGTCTCAGTACATGTCATAGCTTCATAGAGTAACGCAAAACAATCCTCCAAAATAGTGCCTTCAGTTAACTATTTAACATGGTTTTAGGGAAAGCTTGCAACAGGTAAACTAGGGTGAGGTGTTCAGGGAACTTGATGTTAATTTAAAATTGAAGCTACTTCATGGTACCTTTGTGAGTATATTTGAGAACATTTTCCTCAAGAACACATTGGAACATGATAACTGAAAGAAACCATCTAAAAAGCTGAGGAACAAAAATATCTTGTGAACAGAAAAGGGAAAAGTATCTTATAGCTAGAAGGAATAATGATCCACAAACAGTCAAACACTATAAAAATATCTGCACTATACGAAGAAAAGTATTAAAAATTCCTGAAAGATGTGCATTATATCTGAGATTAGCACCTCTGATAATAAAATTAAAACATTTTGGAATATTATTACTTGGGGAAACAGGACAACCGAGAGACAGAAACAGTCTATGTCTATCAAACTAAATGGAAAGTTTGTTATGTTAACTGAATCTTCCGTTGATTCTTGGTAGAATAACCACTACCGCTGTTCGTTTATAATGAGAAGTTTGTTAACAAAAAGAAGTAGAAAATAATTTTAATTATCATTTGAAGTGTTGTAGACAAAATAGGATCCAGCTGTTCATTAAAAATAATACACATTGTCAAGAGTATTGTAGGACGTGTAGCACAAATAATAAGTTCTTTATTTATTTTGATTAGACTAACCAGCTCCACAACGCGCAAACGGCACTGTGTTTTCGATTCGGCATTTCAGGAAAGGTAAGTAATGTATTCATAATCCACTGCCATAAACAATGTGATATAACTCTGTTTCCAGTTGAATGAAATTTAGGCAATCAAACTCTCGTACATTATACAATTTATTTACTTTTAAAACAGATATCCATTCATAATAACCGGAGTTTGAAATTCTATGACTTCTTAAATTTAAAGGGAAGCAAACATTTTTTGAATCAAATCCATTCGTCACCGAAGTATGGTGGCATGACCAGCTGAATATTAAAACGCTCTGTAAGTGTTATGTTCTGTTAAACAACTTTTAAGATTTACATGTATTACAATTACACAGTAACCAGAAATATGGCTACGTTTTAGACTTTGTTTGTCGTATTACAATTGGTGACTGCTACTCATTTCAATGTAAGCTTTAATAATATATAACAATAATGTATAACAAGTTTTTATTGCCGCATTTTAAGCGCATAGCAGTTATAAAATTGGTCCCAGCTTTGATTGTCAGAAATATTGTCACCTTATGCAATGGAATAATATGAAACCAAAAGCCCTGTAGGTATTCAGCAATCTAGACATTCCAGTAATTTGCAGCAATACGAGATATGTCAATTGGCTATGCCTTTTGCAAAACACTAAGTGTTTCCTCATTTCCTTCTTCATTCCAACCACACGATTGTGGAAAAAATTATCCTGTGACGTATGTCTCACTCTATACCATTCTGCATTCGAGAACAGATTTCAACTATGTTATCATTGGCGTAGCCTCCCTCTGGGTATATCCCAGCCGTTTTATTTTTCAATAAACATGATTTATGTCTTGATAGGAAATCACTAACACTTTTCAGATGTCCCATCTTCAGGTGCATCTGCAAAATTTCAAATGAATAATAATACCTTTCAACATGGTTTATCTTACCAAAGCTAAACAGAACTAATAGAAATTCTTAGAAAAATCCCGCCATATGTACATTAAAATGTGAGTCCACAAATGACGCAGAACAAAGGTTAAAATAGGTTAAAGTACATTAAAATATTGCATCCCTGGTACATGACATGCAAGAGAATATCAGTCCTAGGTCTGCCACAAAGCCCCTTACAAAGGACCTCCACAAGAAGATAAATGTCCCCAGTTATAAGAACGGAGATTTGGGATGTCGGGGATTAACTCCTTATACATTTTATTCCATTTAACTATGGTTTCCGCTCTTCTGATTGAGGACATTTATCCTTTTATGTAGCTTCTCCTATGCGAGGGGCAGACCTAGGACTGATGAGGATATTCTCTTGCGTGTGATATGCCAGGAATACACTATTTTAAGATATTTTAACCTATTTTAACATTAGTTATGCATCATTTGTGGACTCGCATTTTAATGTACGTATTGGGTATTTTGCAAGAATTTCTGTTGGTTCTGTTTAGCTTTGATAAGATAAACCATATGAATTGGTATTATTATTGTTTTGAAATTTTGCAGATGCATCACAAGATGGGACATACTTCCTGAAACTTTTTAGAAATAAACAATTTTTGCAACTGTCTCGGATTTTATCACTGACAATGAACAACGGCTGTGGATGTACCGTGAAAACAAGTGTTTCTATCTATCTATTTTTTTTGTTTTTGTTTTTTTGAATGGTTTGATGGGGCCCGCCACGAATTCCTCTCCTGTACCCAAAGTTTTCATCTGAGTAGCAGTTACAACCTATTATTATTTGTTGTATGTATTCCAATCTCTGTCTTCCTCTACAGTTTTTACCTCTACAGATCCCTCAAGGACCGTGAAGTTATTCCTTGACGTCTTAAGAAATGTTCTGTCATCCTGTCCATTCGCCGGCCGCTGTGGTCGAGCAGTTCTAGGCGCTTAAGTCCGGAACCACGCTGATGCTACGCTCGCACGTTCGAATCCTGCCTCGGGCATGGATGTGTGTGATGTCCTTAGATTAGTTAGGTTTAAGTAGTTCTAAGTCTAGGGGACTGATGACCTCAGATGTTAAGCCCCATTCTTGTCAGGGTTTCCCATGTATTCCTTTCCTCACCGGTTCTTTAGAGAAGATCCTCATTCTTCACCTTATCAGTCTACCTAATTTCCAACATTCATCTCTAGCACCACACCTCAAATGTTTCTACTCTCTTATGTTCTGGTTCCCCACAATTCACACTTCACTAACTCACAATGCTGTGCTCCAAGCGTACATTCTCAGAAATTCCTTCCTCGAATTAGGGTCTGTTTCCGAACCTAGCAGACGTTTCTTGGCCAGTGTAGTGTCCCTTTTGCAATATTCACCCTTATCGAGGTGAAACATAAATAAAAATAACTGTATGTGACTCAAAATGAGCTGCAAACATCGATTTATCTGCGAAAGGTAATAACACTAACTGTAAAAATATACAATATAGATCGACAGATGCAGAAAAGACATTATTTTTACTGTGTGAGATTATAATGTGTAAGTAATTAAAAGAAGTATTATCATCTTTGTAAGAGTATAAAACACAATGCAATGTTCATTCTTCTGTCTAGTCTGTTTTGTTCTGTTCGTTCTGGTTTTTAGCTGGAATAAGGTACGCAAGCCATTGTGCTGCGCTAGCGTTTGTTTCTGTCGTAACGTAATTGCAAATATTTAATGGTGTAAACTGTGTCCTAGTAAGAATATATTAGTATAAAGTGATCTCCGTGTGTTATTTCAAGAACCTACGCCACATTTATCTTATGAAAAGAATATTTAATGAAAATTATTTAGCATGTTTCCAGCGAGTAACAGTGATTTCTGACTGTTAACAATTAGCCGCCATATTTTCTTACAGCACAATGTCTGATAGCCGGAGCGGAAGAAATTATGTTAAAATATTCAGTGAGATTAATTGTAATCCAGTGAAATAACTTTATTAAAACTTGTCTATTTTCTGTGATAGTGAACTGGAGCTGAGTAATACTACGCCATTGCATTTACAGTAATTTGTAGGTAGCCTGGCGCTCGATAAAACCAGATATAATATGTAATTGGCAACCTACGAAATTCATTATTTTGCTTATTATATCTCTTTTGTAATTTTTTGAAAGCTAAACGTAAAAACTAACTTCACTAAAAATCAGTAACATATCACGATAAATCAAAGGACAAACAAATTTACTAGGAGAGTGTTTCCTCTAAATAAATAGTTACATTTTTTTGAGAGAGATATAATACCAGGAAGGCCCTTTTTGTCAATGGTAGTCTGGTTTTTACGTCCCCCTTGCTCCGTCCGTCTCACCCTACTATTTCTCACTCTTTTTCAGAGCACTCAACGTCTTCTCCAACTTTTTCCTTCTCTAGTGTGGCCACACGTTTCTGTTATATGTCAGTACAAAAAACAAATAAAATGCCTGTCTTGGAATGGTGTACAACACAGATGCATTCGGATTTATAGATGCAAAGTATGGAAAGGTATGTATTGCACTATTTTGGACGCTACACTTTATGGTAGCGAGAGATCAGCAGTCGCCAAATTAGAAAGTGCAAGAAAGATGTAAAAATCCGAGATGCTCCCATGTCGAAGACCAAAATGATCAACTTACGATTTTGTGGGTCAGAAGACATGGAGCGTACGCAAGTGCCTAAAAGTAATTTGATGTGTACTATGCATTTAGGTGTAGACAAATAGTAAGGTAAAATTGTATCTGTAGATCTGTCCACAGACCAGAAAAATTGAAGATTAAGTGGATATAGTCTTAATATGCTGAAGGATTTGAGAAATGTGCTAGATAAACAACGATACATTGTGATCGGAATTTGAAGATGCTTACACGAAACCACTGATTCAGTTAGTCTGTAAATTCAAACACCAGGAAGGAGAGCAAATTTCACTTACTGTGCGTATATATTTTAGTAGCAACAATATATGATTGAATTTGTACGTGACATGGGGATGCATAGGCTGCAGAATTAAGCCTTCAGCTCAGTTGGTAAGACCTGTGTGACAAAGAAAGATAAAACTATCTGCAGCAATGGAAAATACGCAGCGGAGGAAAGGAATGAGGAGCGAGAGTATAGTGAGAAATATAGTTGTTTCCAAATCGAATTCACGAATTCTTATAAGATATAGAAGATCGTTAACGATTAAGCACTGGAGCAAGAGTTAAATATAGTTATGAAAAGCAAGCAAAAAAAAAAAAAACAAATGTGTGTGAAGCTTACTCACTACTGAACCTAAGCCGGCCGCGGTGGTCTCGCGGTTCTAGGCGCGCAGTCCGGAACCGTGCGACTGCTACGGTCGCAGGTTCGAATCCTGCCTCGGGCATGGATGTGTGTGTTGTCCTTAGGTTAGTTAGGTTTAAGTAGTTCTAAGTTCTAGGGAACTGATGACCACAGCAGTTGAGTCCCATAGTGCTCAGAGCCATTTGAACCATACTGAACCTAAATTATCCTAAGGACAAACAGACATCATGCCCGAGGGAGGACTTGAACCTCCGCCGGGACCAGCCACAAAAGCAAGCAGTGGCATCGTTTATTGGAGGCAGATTTTATGCATGGACTGTAGTAATAATGATGAACTTACGATAAGAAAGTAACTGACGTATCTAGGGTTTAACAGGAGGCAAGATGTTATACACAAACTGGAGTAATGATGACGAACTTGTAACAAGAAAGTAATTGTCATATCTAGGGTGCTATTACAACGGTTTGATGTTTCACTAGAGCTGATGTCCACCCCCGGTAGCTGAGTGTCAGCGCGACAGAATGTCATTCCTAAGGGCCCGGGTTCGATTCCCGGCCTGGTCGGAGATTTTCTGCGCTCAGGGACTGGGTGTGGTGTTTCATAAGCATCATTATTTCATCCCCATCGACTCGCAAGTCGCCGAAGTGGCGTCAAATCGAAAGCCTTGCATCCGGCGAACGGTGTACCCGACGGGTAGCCCTAGTCACACGACATTTACATTTACTAGAGCTGATTTCGTTTCAAAATCTGCAAAGAACGGCTCAGTCGTGTTGAAAGGAAAGGTATGCGTACCTGGGAAGCAAGGAGTAGTGTGACGATGGCGATCTAACACGGAGGTCGGTAAACACGGCAGGCTGTGCTGTCAGCCAAGTTGCGCCGTTGCTCCGTCAGATGGAGCTGTGCTGTTGTAAACAAACATTTGCAGCCGGTCCGTAGTCCTGCTCCGACACACTGGCTGTAAATCGTCCGCACTGCCTGCCGTGCCGCGGCGCGGCGCGCACGGCTGCAAGACAAAGCGGACGCAACAATGGCGGGGCCCGGAAATACGTCACTGGCCGGAAGCAGCAGGCGTCCCGTGGGGCTGCGGCCAGAGATGTGCGCCTACGGACCGATGCTGCCCGTGGTGCGTCGCTCCAGGCTGGGCAGCGCGCGGATTGTAACGCGCCGCATCTGATACACTGTGCTATCTCAAGTACTCCTGTATTTTCGCCAAACGTACATTATATCGCACCACAAAGATGCCAACGCCTCTGGTTTTGATTTTAACATAGCGAGCAAGGTGGTGGAGTGTTTCGACATTACATTAGTATTTGGGAGATTGGAGCTGAATCTACGTCCATCCCTTTAAATTTTCCGCGATATCTCTAAACCGTATCAGGACTGCCACCTTAAACAACAGCATCAATATCAAATAGCACTTATCTTGTGTCCGTTTGCCAATTCTCTTGGGTTTGAGTCTTGTGGAACTGCTGCTGCAGAACACAAACGACCTATTGGGTGTGGTTACGCACTCTTCGCTGTCTGTAGATATATCAAGGATAACGTGAGTTACGGGGCTTCGCCGTGGACGGTAGTACCAATGCCGCTATCTACGCCAAACGACCGTGAAGCAGACTATTGAAGATCATTGTACCCGAGTACATATAAGGAAGCCCACTTGGGGCAGACTTCCACAGCGGCCCAGCTGATACTCACTGGAATCTGGTGTCACCCTCCCCCTCTGTCCTCCACCGCACTTCCTCATTGCCACCTCACCCTATTGCACGTCCACGAACTTCATCTTCTGTACTCGAGGACAACTGTGGAACGTCTCCTAGCCATGAAGTAGCTTTTCTCTTTTTTTCCTTGTTCTGGGTCGTCATTCGTTTCGCTGGTCTGATGCGACCCTTCACGAATTCCTCTCCTGTGGAAACCTCTTGATCTTAGCTAGCACCTACAAGAAATATCGCCAGCTATTTGTTGGATATATTAAAATTACTGTTTTCCCCTACAATTGACACCCTCTGCAGTCCCCTTCAGTACCAATAACGTTATTCCCTGATAACTTCAGCCCGTACCCCACGTGTCCTATCATCTTGACCCTTCTTCACGTCCTTGTTTTCCGTACTTTTTTCCGTCGCTGAGTCTTTGTAGAACCTCTTCGTTTCTTACTAGTCGATCAGTTCAACTTAGTATAGTCTTCCCTCAGAGTCCGAATCCTCGTTAGTAATGTAAGCTCTGCAGACTTTATTCTCGTACGGAAAATGGAACTGTCACAGATTAGTTCATAATGCAATCGACTGATAAGACGAGAAATAAGACGTTTCTCTGCAGAATCACCGAAGGAAGGAACATATGGAAAATACGTATTCGGAGAAGGGACAGGATGTGGCATTTAAATGGTTTGGGCAGTCTCCTAGAGTACTTTCAACATGTGGACTCCATATATGAAAAAATAACATTTTGTATGAAGGTGGAGAAAGATGGTTGCTTGCTATTTGTAGATGTCCTGGTGCGACGTAAGAGCTATGGCACAACTGGACGTTCAGTGTTTCGAAAGAGCAATCTTATTGACCTTTATTTACAAGCTACTAGTTGCCACCATCCTGCACAAACGATGGATGTTCTAAAGATCTTGATCCACCGAGCCCATACCATCTCAAATGCCGATAGCCTGCAAACGGAACTAGGAAATCTGAAAACTGTGTTCTTGAACGATGGATATTCGTCTCGACAAGTCCACAAACGTACAAAAGACAGAACAAGGAAGATGATGAGACTTTCGAAACGACTACTTGTCTAACATATATTAGGAAACGTTTCAGCTAAAACTCGGACATGAGTGTGTGTGTGTTGTCCTTAGTGTAAGTTAGTTTAAATTAGATAAAGTAATGTGTAAGCCTAGGGACCGATGACCTCAGCAGTTTGGTCCCATAGGAACTTATCACAAATTTCCAAAAAAGAAAAAAAACGGCTAAAATATTAAGAATACATAAAGTTAAAGTAATCCTTATACCTCAGCGCTTTTGGGATCTGTTAAAGACGACTTAGGGTCACGCAAAGAAGGTGTTAACAGGATTCTTGTGATGCTGCATGTCCCATATAGGGCAAATGACGTGCACTGTGCAAGATCGCATTATAGAACATTAGCGGCTTACTCCCTTTCTGCAGTGAAATAAACCCGCTATGGCTGAACACTGTATTTCCACTGACCATTCGATGAAATATAATGAAACAAAAATTGTGGCCCATACGTCAAGCTTTTGGAACTCTATCATCAATGACGCAGCGGGGATACGTCTATCTGAATCCCTTATGAATCAACACTGCGGTATCCAGTTAAATTCTGCATGGGATACGATTATAGAAAACCTCGTGTTCTGCGTAATCGGCGTCGTCCTGCGATATTACCGTGCTAAGGAAATCGTTTTGATCTCGAAGAGGCGAGCTTTCACCACAGATTTACTGTGACAGCACGTATGAGCCGGGGGGATCTTAGATAATGGAGCTCAGTGTACTGCTCGCCAGTTTTCAACTGAAGACTGCGGGCCGCTGTGGCCGAGCAGTTCTAGGCGCTTCAGTCTGCAACCTGGCCACCGCTACAGTCGCAGGTTCGAATCCTGCCTCGGGCATGGATGTGTGTGATATCCTTAGGTTAGTTATGTTGTCCTAGTAACACAAAGCCAACGCCTTGCCACAGTTCCCGTCAGATCACAACGTTAAGCGCTGTCGGGCTTGGTTTGCCTTGTGAGGCTAATTGAGGACGTACAGGGTGATTCAAAAAGAATACCACAACTTTAGGAATTTAAAACTCTGCAACGACAAAAGGCAGAGCTAAGCACTATCTGTCGGAGAATTAAGGGAGCTATAAAGTTTCATTTAGTTGTACATTTGTTCGCTTGAGGCGCTGTTGACTAGGCGTCAGCGTCAGTTGATGCTAAGATGGCGACCGCTCAACAGAAAGCTTTTTGTGTTATTGAGTACGGCATAAGTGAATCGACGACAGTTGTTCAGCGTGCATTTCGAACGAAGTATGGTGTTAAATCTCCTGATAGGTGGTGTATTAAACGTTGGTATAAACAGTTTACAGAGAATGGGTGTTTGTGCAAAGGGAAAAGTTCTGGACGGCCGAGAACGAGTGATGAAAAT
Source organism: Schistocerca nitens (assembly GCF_023898315.1). Lineage (NCBI taxonomy): Eukaryota > Metazoa > Arthropoda > Insecta > Orthoptera > Acrididae > Schistocerca > Schistocerca nitens. The sequence goes on from NC_064615.1 coordinate 418,407,625, forward strand.
GTAGCACGCATCCAGCAAGAATTTGTTCGCAGCCCAGGAAAATCGATTCGCAGAGCTAGCAGAGAGCTGCAAATTCCACAATCAACTGTATGGAGAGTCCTACGGAAAAGGTTAGTTATGAAACCTTATCGTCTGAAATTGGTTCAAGCACTGTCTGCAGCTGATAAGATTAAAAGAATCGATTTCTGTGATTTTATTCTTGCTCAAATGGAAACAGATGAATCTTTCGTTTCAAAGATTGTGTTTAGTGATGAAGCAACTTTCCACACTAACGGGAAAGTCAACCGTCACAATGTCTGTATATGGGGCACTGAGAATCCGCGGGAAACAACTCAGTTTGAACGTGAGTCGCCTAAGATGAACGTTTTCTGTGCCATTTCAGCCAATAAAGTTTTTGGTCCCTTTTTCTTCGAAGGTGCTACTGTAACTGGACTACAGTATCTGGAGATGTTAGAGAATTGGCTGTTCCCTCAGCTCGAACAAGAAGCACAACAATTCATATTTCAGCAGGATGGAGCGCCACCACATTGGCACTTATCTGTCCGTAACTACCTGAACGTCAACTACCCGAGGCGATGGATCGGCCGCCAGGCAGCCCGTGACAGAGCACTTCATCACTGGCCTCCAAGAAGCCCTGATTTTACCCCCTGCGATTTTTTCTTATGGGGGTATGTTAAGGGTATGGTGTTTCGGCCACCTCTCCCAGCCACCATTGATGATTTGAAACGAGAAATAACAGCAGCTATCCAAACTGTTACGCCTGATATGCTACAGAGAGTGTGGAACGAGTTGGAGTATCGGGTTGATATTGCTCGAGTGTCTGGAGGGGGCCATATTGAACATCTCTGAACTTGTTTTTGAGTGAAAAAAAAACCTTTTTAAATAATCTTTGTAATGATGTATAACAGAAGGTTATATTATGGTTCTTTCATTAAATACACATTTTAAAGTTGTGGTATTCCTTTTGAATCACCCTGTACTTCGGTGAGAAGTAGCGGCACCGGTCTCGAAAACTGACAACGGCTGGCAGAGCGGCGTGTTGACCACATGCCCCTCCGTGCCCGTATCCGGTGACGCCTAAGGGCTGAGGAAGAAGCGGCGGCCGGTCGGTACCTTTGGGTCTTCAAGGCCTGTTCGGACGATGTTTGTTTTAAGAACACAAAGCGTTTGTGTTCTTATACACTTACGTCTCCACATTGTTCTAATCTCACACTTTTGTATTCTTTAATTGAGTATGTGCGGCGATCAACTTTTCTGAAAAATTAAAATTGTGTTTTGAATCAGAGTCTCGTGCTCGGATGCTTCCCTTACAAGCACAGTACGCTTGTGATGACAATCTGAAACTAAGTCGGTCCGTGAGCGTCGCTCTTAACAGATGCGCTACGGAAGGAGAAGGCAAGAGTCCGAATTTCGAGTGTTGGTCTGACAAATTATTTTCACTTTACTTGGTGTTCATCACACATGTACGCCAATAAGCAATTAAAATAATAATAATAAAAAGAATAGCACTCTTGAAGCCGCTACGGTCGCACGCTCGAATTCTGCCTCGGGCATGGATATGTGTGATGTCCTTAGGTTAGATAGGTTTAAGTAGTTCTAAGTTCTAGGGGACTGATGACGTCAGCAGTTAAGTCCCATAGTGCTCAGAGCCATTTGAACCACTCTTGAAGCTGTGATGAAGAAGACCTCTCCGTTTCGTCTTTTCCCAGATATGTGCTAGTTCTGCGACCTAGCAGACGAGCCTTTGTGTGCTTATAGAGTGTCGAGTAAAACAAGCGACGGATACTACTGAGAAATCGGTATGACAAGTGCGAGCAGTGCAATTGGTAGGTTTTTAGACGTGAGACGCAGCCATATGACTTAAAATCATGATCCGTCTCACAATTTTTACACGCCAAATGGGTTCTCTATAATCTACAACATCGCTGACTCTTTTTGCGTCTAGATAGCAACCAGTATCGAACTGTTCCCCTTTAGTGTTGTTTAGCGTTCACAATTTAGTACTTTATGTGGATAACTCGTCTACGCAGTAGTTATGCCACATTGTAAATTTAACTGTATTTAAATTCTTCTCTTTAACTAAGGTAACCCCCATTACTCAGGGACATAATTAGCGAAATCCACTCGCTACCCTTGTTTCACAGGAGATGATAGCATGAAAGTCTTGACATCTTTTATTATTTGTATACGCAGCTCTCGCGTTACATTTTTTTGTTTTCAAATAAGTTTGCTTGCATTTATACAAGAGTAATCTGCCAGATTAATACGGTCTTCAAGTAATGTAGATGTAACTCACATTTACTGCCCATGTAATCCGTCCTCATATAATTCATCTTATACACCTCGTTAGTCCAAGAAGTTTTGAGCTGGATTGATGGAAAATTGAGGAACGCTTACGACGATGGTATTAATGCTTCAGGAATTCCCCACTCGAGTACAACGGACTGAATCTTCATCCGACCAACTGTTCCTTCTTTGGATTGCTATTCAAGTTGTGCGTCACATTCGCTTAAATGTTGGTTATGTCGCCAAAGAGTTGACCTTTCATGTGAATTTCTGCACTTTTTCGTTTTGTGGTAGATTCGTATTGATAACACCAAGTCTCGTCACCTGTAATGATTTCTTGTAGAAAAGAATGTACGCGACTTTCATTTCAGTCATAGCGTCCAAATGTCCTTATTTTCGTTCTGCAGTCAGGGTATGTAGGACAGACTTTGCCCACATTTTTTGCCTTATTCAAAACTTTCTGGACAGCGTCTTGGGCACTTAATTTAGAAGCGTTGTGTCATTGCCATTTGTGGTACAACAATGACACACTACGGCCGCTTGTCCACTGCTGGCCTGCGTAAGACTGCCTGCTCACAACTAAGCGCTCACAGTTGTCACTCCAAAGTGATACTATAATTACTGCGCTGACGTAGCATATACGCCAGGAGTAAAATCAGTCCAAAAGCTTTAGGAACGAATGGTGTAAAACATTACTCAATCAGGGTAAAATAATCTCACAATTATTACTGTGACTGTGGTGTCACCGCTCGACACCACACTTGCTAGGTGGTAGCTTTAAATCGGCCGCGGTCCATTAGTACATGTCGGACCCGCGTGTCGCCACTGTGTGATCGCAGACCGAGCGCCACCACATGGCAGGTCTAGAGAGACTGACTAGCTCTCGCCCCAGTTGTACGGACGACATTGCTAGCGACTACACGTACGAAGCCTTTCTCTCATTTGCCGAGAGACAGATAGAATAGCCTTCAGCTAAGTCTATAGCTACGACCTAGCAAGGCGCCATTAACCATATCTGGAGAGAGTCTCACTTGTATTAACCATAGCGATGTACCACAAGAGGGAATAAAGTTAAGTATACGAGAAGCTCCGTTCTTTTCTTTATAGCATTCATAAAGTAACCTGTTTCAGACTTCACGCCAGTCGGCGTGTGTGTACGTGTGCCTTTCGGCTACCCGTCACTGTGGACTGGCTGCCTTGTCACTCCACAACAGTGACAATATCGATATTTCGTGTTAAGGGTGCTGAGTCCTTCCAGGCATCAATTGTGCCCTCGATTTTACAGCAAGATTTAATTTCGAAGGAAATATTTTCAGTAGATCGGTATTCAAAATATGCTCTGCTTCTACATTCTTTTTGGGTGACCCGAAATTCCTCTAGACGCTCATCGCAGTAACAAGACGATGACAGAATCATTTGGGTGCACGACTTTGAGGTCTTCAGTGCGCGTGCTAAATAAACTGGAGAAGAATGTGGTTAAAATGGGAAAAATGCTGAAAATATTGTAGAAAGAGATGATTAAATGTTTCCCGACAAACTTCTCTTGGGAAACACATGAAAAACAAAGGTGGATAAAAGGAGAGACAGAAATCGACAAAAGGTACTAACAAACTTTAACAGATACATGTGTCTGGCTGATCAATAAACAAAAGAGGATGCGCCAGACAATCTGAATACTAAAACCTCCAACCTATGAGAAGAAATGGCTCGTAAGAGAACAACACATGTTTCTACATTGTCTCTGGCAAGCTTCCTTGGATGCACGCTAGCCTCCTCATTATCCTGGGTTACAATGCGCCCTGGTACTCAGCAGAATACTGCGTCCTCTCCCTGGTCGTGAACATGAATCAGGAAGTGCTGCATAAATTGGACCGTTTTCTCCGTTGGGTACATTGGTGAAATAGTTTGTATGGTATCGAGGGAACCTTACAGGCAGAGAAAACTCTTCCGTTTCTCATGCCTAATCAGCTCCAGTGCGCTCAGGATCGCATTCTGCTCCGCACTATAGACTGTAGAAAATTGTAGAACTTGGGTAACATACTGCTGAATGGAAATTAAAAGCAACAGTAGATATGAAATCTTTTTTAAAAAAATTCTTTACACCTAAAAGAATTCTGTGTCTATTAAGAAGCCAAGGTGGTTATTTGCTTCAGTTTTGACGTAACTTATTAATATTTGCCACAAAACTCTCTAGAAGGCAGCTCGTTTCACAAATTCCAAAGAGCGTCGTTGCCCTAACATAATTATTAAAGATTTTCTCCACATATGGACGAGAAATGGTATGACGTACAGGCGTTGTGGTAGCCAGTATACATAACAGGTTTGCCGCCAATGAGTAATTGTCTCCTAATATTAAGTGGTGGTTTCCCCGACTCGCCACAAGTTCTGGGAATAGAACATGGTTTAAGAACATTTGAAATGACTTGAGAAAACTTTCAGAGAATATTTCCCTGCCATGTCCAATACTAACAATTGGATTCGCATTCCCTTCGAAGAGTCAACAATTTTAGAATCCGCATTAAGTGTAAATGAAAAAGAGTACCTTCCCCAAATCTCCACTAATATTCAGTTACAGAGACGTTATAAATCTTCGTGATTAATTGCTTTATGGTTAAGTTTAAAGGAGTTTAAAAAAATGGTTCAAATGGCTCTGAGCACTATGGGACTTCACTTCTGAGGTCATCAGTCCCCTAGAACTTAGAACTACTTAAACCTGACTAACCTAAGGACACCACACACATCCATGCCCGAGGCAGGATTCGAACCTGCGACCGTAGCGGTCGCGCGGTTCCAGACTGTAGCGCCTAGAACCGCTCGGCCACCCCGGCCGGATAAAAGCGTTCCCAGTATTTTCTAAACAGCCTTAACGGCTTTGTAACGCATTTTGTCCACATAATTGTGAGAAAAGTCGTTTTAAAAATAGGTACGGAAACAGATTTTGTGCTGAGAATGATTTGAGCCTCGTAACTTCTTTGGTTCGCAACTTCAAAGTTCTGAGCCATGGAAAGTAGGTGCAACCTTCTCACTGAATTCGAAGGAAGAGGAGGTGCGTATTTACAATGAAAACTCTTATTTCTTATTGCAAATATGCCTACATCTTTTGTAACTTTTATGCCACGACTAGCGCAACTTCAGGTTTTAACCGATAAAGATTAAGTTAATGTAAGGTAATTAAGCCTTTTGCGTGGAATTAAATTTTACACACGTCTATTTTATGTACTGGAGATAGGTAAAATAATGTGAGCACCTTTACTTACTAGGGACTGGTTTGTTAATAAGGGATTGGACTCCCATTTTCCCGTAATATAGCTGCGATTCTTCTTGGAATACCGGCATATAATGACTGTATAGTCTCCGGTGGAATGTTATGCCACTTTTCGATCAGGACCTCTTCTAACTCCTGTAGTAATGAGGGAAGCGGAAATATGCTCCGGAGTCTGCGCTCCAATACCGCCCACAAGGTTTCGATAATCTTCAAGTCCGGGGAGTTTGCTGGCCCTGGAAGAGGCTGCAGTTAAGTTGCATGCTCCTCATACCACGATTGTAACTGTCCTGGCGGTGTGAATGGGTGCATTAACGTCCTCAAATATGGTGTCATTGTTGGGGAACGACATTTGAATCATGGGGTGCACCTGATCACCTAAAATGTTCACATAATCGTTGGCTGTAACACGGCCTTTGAGAGTACTGATGGGACCAGCAGAGTATCATGTAATGGCTGCCAACACCATCACACTTCCACCTCCATGCTTAATCGTTGGAATCAATCAATCAGGATTCTAGGCCTCTTTTGGCGTTTTCCAGACGTAAACCCGGCCCGATGTTGGAAATAACGGAAACGTTGACTCGCTGGACCATATGACGTGGTTTCACTGATTAGCCGTCCAGAATTTATGCTCCTGACACCATTTTTTACGCTTCTTTGCTTGGTTGTCGTCACTAATGGTTTCGGGATAGTAGCTCGTCCATGAATAATCGCTTTATGGAGTTCTCGGCGGACATTGTCGATAGATAAGGGTTCTCGAAGATGGCTATTGAGCTCCACAATCACTTTAGCCGCAGTAGCTCTGTGTTATTTTGACACAATTCTTATTAGCATACGACAGACTTAGGCATTTAGTTTTGATATGCGCCCACTATTAAGTTTACACGAAGATGTCTTTCAGTGTTTTGTGTAGGCTGTCATGACTGTTGAAAGAGTTGCGCTTGAAACATTCAAAAATTGACTGTCTTGGTTACAGATGCTCCAGCTAATCGGGCCTCCACAATCTGCCCTCTTTAGAAGTCTGTTAGTTCTTTCATTGCACATCGACCTCGGCCTCTGAATGCTAATACGAAGTGTGCACTACTCGTAAACAACCTGCACTGATGCCGTGTCTGTGGTGAGCACGCACAGTCCAGCGCGACACGTCCCTTACCTTCGTTGTTGATCGTGAAACACAACCACCCCATTACTACCAATGTTCACATTATTTTGCCTATCCCCTGTGTATATAAAAGCTACTGGTTCACCCAACTTAAATCGTTGTAGAAGGGGTTCGCAGCTCGTATAATACTGGAAACTGCTGAGACAGGACATTGCCGATTACATATTTTAAATACTGAGGGGATAGAAATACTGCAGCAAAACTGGAAAACGTCTGCGAGAACTGCATATGTAGCCGTTATTATGTCTTAACGCCGGAGAAGATAGCTTTTATTTAATCGTGTCAGAAGTATCGTACATAAAATCAGAATAGTTAACACATACATATCAAGTATATAACAAATACAAAAAGAGTATAGAAGTATACAAATATATAAGCAGGGTCAGGAAGTTTTTTATTTTATGAAGTCTTGGACCAGAACCTGGCCACGTCCAGCGCTTCTGGGGTGGCGTTCATCAAATCCTTCATGGTGCAGGTCGTGTCTGCATAGGAAAGTCTGTTGTATAGACTCCAGCACAGTCAGGATATCAATCATCAAGTGACGCTTTCTGAAGCGGCATGGAAATCTAATAAAGAGCTGTCTGCATTATAATATTCAGACAGGAGTGTGGTTGATCATCTGCACAAAAGCCTCGCCCATCGAGCTGACGAGGGCAACACTATGGCTACTACTTTAACCCTGGGTTTGCTGTGGAGCGGTGGTGGGGTGGGTGGACTGCTGTGGCCTGTTATGGAGTTATGAACAACTGAGGGCTACGGCGGGACGAAGCCTCTCCGTCGCTTCTAGCTCCCCAGTTTGATACAATACAATACAATACAATACAATACAATACGGCAACTACTTGGTCTTATACGTTGCTCCCCAGGTCTGTGCAGGGGGATTAGAACCGCTTCATTCCACGAGCTGAGGAATTGTCCTGTTTCGAAAGTATTAAAAAGATCGAGGAAGATAGCTTTAGCGTTTCCATTGAGGTGCATGAGTCATGCTGTGATCAGCGTATCCTGGTGACACATCACGTGCCCCAGGCAGTGTAGATTCTAGCTCCCAAATTGAGATAGGGCGATTGTAAATTTCATCGTTCTTAGAACTAAAGTCCAGTTTATCTTACCAGTGATCGCTCCATGTTTACAAAAAGTTGGGTCCTGTCTAGCTCTAGCCGTTATGTGGGCGAAGTGTTCAAATGGTTCAAATGGCTCTGAGCACTATGAGACTTAACATCTGAGGTCATCAGTCCCCTAGAACTTGGAACTACTTAAACCTAACTAACCTAAGGACATCACACACATCCATGCCCGAGGCAGGATTCGAACCTGCGACCGTAGGGGTCGCGCGGTTCCAGACTGAAGCGCCTAGAACCGCTCGGCCACTACGGCCGGCGGCGAAGTGTTCATAATCCGCACAGTGTCAGCTTTGTCGGTCTGCAGAACAGCCTTTCTCATTACAGCAGTAGTTAGGCACCTTGCACCCTTGCCTGAAATCCTACAGGTGCTGGAACAATAATTTATGACGTCTAGATCGCTTAAATATTTATAACGCCACTTTGAGCATATCTTCCGATCCGACAAATTCCATTAGAAAGCTTCGTACAGAAATATAATAAACATATTTAGGCACTTCGAGCACTATAGAGTCAAATAAAATATTTCAATTAATGTACGTCATATTTTCACATGACGAAAAAAACTGAGACTGAAAATATTGCGCCGGCCGCGGTGGTCTCGCGGTTCTAGGCGCGCAGTCCGGAACCGTGCGACTGCTACGGTCGCGGGTTCGAATCCTGCCTCGGGCATGGATGTGTGTGATGTCCTTAGATTAGTTAGGTTTAAGTAGTTCTAAGTTCTAGGGGACTAATGACCACAGCAGTTGAGTCCCAAAGTGCTCAGAGCCATTTGAACCATTTTTTTGAAAATATTGCTACCTGCTATTATACAGGGATTTTTGGATGGAGGAGTACGGGAAATGGGGGGAGGGGCTGCAGAAAGAAAAAACATACACGAAATGCGGCGTATTCTGAAAGATTTAAAAATGATATCTTAAAAACACATGCAAGAGCACAGAAATTAAAGTTACAAAATGGTTAAAAAATGTAAAAGGGTTTATTACTTTTTTAAAAAAAAGTAAAAGTAATAAGAAAAATAAGAATGTATGCAGCGACCGTCATAACCGAAAACAATAAAAATAGCGTAAAACATTTATTCACTTAATTTAGTGTTTAAAAGAAATTTTATAAAAACGCGTTCTAATAAAACACAATTGCTCGTATTAAAATACTTTATGTATACAAACGAACAGTACACAGAACCATAATGAAGTACATTTTGCAAACAGGTGCTCAGGTGCCATTAATGAAAAATACGGTCAAAAAGCAGGTGTAAACGTTATAACAGTGATAACAGGTATGTAATCAGTTGTTATTAAAACAGTTAAAATGAAGTTTCAATAAAATAGCGTTGTATTGCTGGTGCCGGCGTCACAGCTGTGTTTACTTCCCTGTTCTCAGTAGTGTGCTGTACGCTCGTTCCATATACTCGCAGCGCTCTGTCACGCGCTACTTCTCACCAAGACTGTAATTACACACATTCCTTCGTCGGGAACACCGAAAAACCAACAACGGAAAGCAGCACATTTACAGGATCCTGAATGTATGTGTGAATATGTCTAGTGTGCCCCCCTTACCTGCTCTACGAAAAATTTTAAGATTTATTTCTGGTCATTCAACTCAGTGTTTAAATTACAATTGTGGCACAGGATTTCGTTGGAACTGGAGTTTGGAAGGGGGGGGGGGGGGGGTGTTTAAGCATATGCTCTTTACCAGGTACTTTGATCTACAAAGAAAAGCTTACATGTTACAGCGCATATGTAAACAAGGCATGGTAAACACTTGCTCTGAATCTTCACTCCATCATTTTGATGAAAATAGCCACTAGCCCCACCCGAAAGAAAGAATTAACACTTCACAGATGCACTAAATAACATACAATAGAAAAAATAACCGAAGATACATGTATACATACCATTCATAAGAAACATAACTTCGGCCCATTGAAACCAACTTACAAAGAGAACACGGAAATAATACTGTAACAATACAGTAGTTTACCAGTTAGCACAATAACACACAACTACTACTAACATCTAAACACTACAGCGTATATTTTGCAAGTGTATTCAAGATGTTTCCGTCAAAGAGACTCAAGACGTTTTCCTGTTTCCATTAGGTATTCTTTCACGTATTTGTGTTTTGAAATCATAAATAAAATTTTAATTCAGATCATTTAATTATCATTCATTCAAACTGCGCAACAGAATAGTACAACGAAACGATAATTGAACATTAAAATGATGTATGTTTCGCTTTTACTGCCCTATATCTAACTTTTCGCAACAGGTTTTACATGTGTATGAAAGATGTTTCTTTCACGTGAAGTTTTTAAACTTAGCACACCACACTGAACATTCGTTATCAGTTTTATCACAAACATGACATCTGTCTCTATTCTTAATCCTTTCTTCCGATATGGAGGGTGAAAATTCAAACGACCCTCTTCTCTCCACAGCTTGTCTCGCAGCATTTTGTCCTGGAAGATGTCCTCGTCTCTATTTCCACATCAATTAGCTGCTCGCGAAGAGTTTCTATGAACAATATTTTTTGTTCTTGGATATTTACTTTTCATTAGGGTTGTGTTGAACAGTACACAGGAGTTATATGCAGGTACGTCGATAATATCTGAGAACACGACAAAAGGCAATCCATCTGTATTCAGTCTCTGCTGCACGTTTCACCACCATCTTGTCTAGTGTGTCCATAGCTCCTTTCGCAGCGGTGAAATCCAGAATAGTTTGAGGTTTTCTTTTGGTGCCATCAATGACTTTTGCATCGTGGTGCAGAGTGCTTTGCAGAATAACGTATTTATTTTTCTTCTGGACGTATGATACAAGCGTCCTGCGTGATAATTCAGTTCTTGTATGCTGTATTTAATAATAAGTTCATTTACTCGTGTGCTTTCGTAAACAGTTCACTGACTGTAGCGAAAGACGTTCCGGGGGACAGACGGAAAGACCTGTCTCCCCAGTTCGCCTGGCGAACAAATTTCAGGCATTATCTGCAGTCGCTTGCCCTGTTTCAGGGGAAACCTCTCGGCTTGCAGATCTGGGCAGTCACAGAATGTGCGATTAATACTTGGGCACTTAATGGGGCCGCTTAGGCATATGGCTGCCAAGGAGGGAAGAAGTTCAGTGTACACTCTGTGTGCAATCCGGGGAAATATCCCAAGATGTGGAGCTGGTGCTTGCGAGTGCCACGAAGAGTGCAGCGATTAGCTGAAGTGGTGAAGTCTGCCAGTCTTGCTTGCGAGATGAAGGCGGAGCTCACCATCTGTAGCATCGTCGACAGGACCGACTGTAGACACTTAGTACAGAGCCGAGTGGAGGGTGTCAGACTGTTCTGGAACCATGTAGGCAGCAGCTTCCTCTATATGTGCTATTGGGTGGGGGGTTTCGGATTCCACTTAGTAGGTCAGCGGTCTAATACGCACAAGGGGCAGGTATAAGTATAGTGGGGACTGTGTGGAGCGGACTGGTTGGTATGTTAGCTAAGAAGGTCTCGGGAAAGTGCAGAAAGGGTGTCAGTCCACGGGGGTGTAGGGCAAGAACAGGACGAAGATAGACCTAAAAACAGACATTATTGTAGTTCAAGATTGTTGTACTGTGTTGGGGGAGAAGTACAGCTCCAAGCGCAAATGCAAAAAACTGAATTCAATCGTTCTATGTACAGGAAACTGGCTAAAGACGGAGATAAGTTCATCCCAGTTCATCCCAAACTTTTCAAAGGACCTAACGGTGTTCACGAAGGACAGATTGACTTCTATTGCTGGTGGAGTGTTTGTTGCTTTTAATGGTTCAAATGGCTCTGAGCACTATGGGACTTAACATCTGAGGTCATCAGTCCCTTAGAACTTAGATCTACTCAAACCTAACGAACCTAAGGACATCACACACATCCATGCTCGAGGCAGGACTCGAACCTGCGACCGTAGCGCTAGCGTAGTTCCAAACTGAAGCGCCTAGAACAGCTCTGCCACACCGGCCGGCTGTTGCTTTTAGAAGTAGTTTACCTCGTAGTGATATTTCCAGTGAGTTAGTGTGAGTAGAGGTTACACATGACAGACGGAATAAATTAATAATTGCTTCCTTTATCCGACCACCAGACTCAGATAATGCAGTTGACGAACAGTTAAAGAAAACTTGCGCCTCATTTCAAATAGGTACCCCACTCAAACTCTTAGAGTAGGCGGTGACTGCAATTTGCCTTAGTTATGTTGGCGAAAATACGTGTTTACAGAAGGTGGTACGCATAAAATATCGTCAGAAACTCTACTGAATGCTTTCTCCCAAAATTATTTTGAGCAGTTAGCTCATAAGCGCACTCGAGGTGTAAATCGTTGCGAAACCGTACTGGATTTCTTACAACTGGTAGTCTCGAACAAATAGGGAGCATCATGATGGCTAAAGGGATTAGTGACCATTACGCCGTTGTAGCAAGACTGAGACCCCCTGTGACTATCTCGCAATGTATCGATATCACTATTCTTATGGTCTTTGACTAACGTGTTGCCGTTGGAGCTCAGCGACTGCTGATGTAACAGTTCCGGGCGTGGTGGACGGTCAGATGGGCAGTATGAGCTGAGGAACGAAGCTGTATCGAGCTCTCTGTGGGGCCTCTTCCCCTTGATAAAGGCTGTTGGTGGCCGACCAATATTGCGGTCATGTCACCCTTTTGGTGACCGATGTGGCTTGTGCTGTGATTTATGGAAAGGGCGCCGAGCTGTCAGGGTAGTGTTCACCGTCATTTAGGTCTGTCTTCCTTCTTTCTGTTGGTTACGGATGCCCGTCTCTACAGGGTATTCGTAGGGCAATGTGACTGCAAGATTTGGTATACATACATTTTAGACTGATTCATTGGCTGATACCTCGTTATAATTTGTTTTATGTATTAACCTTATGTGTCCGTTGTGCTTCGGAACCTTTAGCCAGTGTAAAGCGCCGTGTTCCAGAAGAAAGCTTGTTTTGAAGATTGGCGTTGTGCGTTAGTATTTGCGTCACCTGGAGTAGTCCGCCTCCTCTTAATTCTTCTGATTTTTAAAGCAAATGACTGGTCATGTAATTTAGGTGCAGTGAGATGTTTAGTATTACCAGTTATCATGGATGATTAATTGTTCCTGTCAGAAATTGTCTGTACTGCTATTTTATTGGCCTATTTATAACTATTGTTGTTCTGGTTTCTTTGAAGCTAGTGCTAAAGGTCCATTCTGCCTAAGAAATTATTTAGTGCGTCTGTTCTATTTAAGTGGCTGGGATAAATTTTAGTCTGCTCCAGGACGCATTTGTTCTCTCCGAACCGCTATGGGCTAACGTGCGATCTGGTGAGCCTTGAATGTGATGCGGGTATACTTGAGGCTGTTTCATTGGTTTCTTACAAATGAATCTTTTTTTTTATTTTACTGCTGATATAATTTTTTTGGGTTATTTGTAACTGGTTTCTTAAATCTTTTCGTTAACTTACTAAAACGCAGTTAAGTTGTCATAGTTTTAATGGTAACATTATCATTGTTACCCTGCACATTAATTCTGCCCTAAGCGTTATTTATTTGATGCTCCGCTGTGTGTCGGAATTCTGCCTAATTAGAATTATTCGTGCTGCAGGAAACTATCGTTAATAATCTCCTGTACGCCATTGATGGTCCGTGTTACCCAAGATCGGGTCCTGCTTACTCACGCCCCGCCGGCCTGCTTAGTCGGCTGTTTACGTCATTTTGACTGATACAATCGGCGACTCTCACGGCTGTCTTTCGTGCTGCTTCCTCCAACCGCAGCCGCACTACTTAATGGCTCTGAGCACTATGGGACTTAACAGCTATGGATATCAGTCCCCTAGAACTTAGAACTACTTAAACCTAACTAACCTAAGGACATCACACAACAAGCAGCCATCACGAGGCAGAGAAAATCCCTGACCCCGCCGGGAATCGAACCGCACTACTTAATATTCCTGTTGAAGTTAAGTTTGTACTTGGAATAATTCTGAATTTATATCGGTTAGCTTGTGGCATTCACCTTAACCAAATTTTACTGTCGTAACTTAATTATTCTTGTGTTACTGGAAAATGTGTTAAATCTTCAACTGATGTGTGTTTTTTGGGATAAAGTTACCTTGCCTGGATAATGGTGCTGAACTTGTTTTAATTTATTTAAGTATGGTTTTAGGTTTTCCAATCAGTCAAGCTTAAATCCTGTTTTATTCTCACCATTTGTTAATTAAGGCGGTGGTCATCTGTATTGGTTCTGTTGTTTAGATTTACGTCTGCCTTTATTACGGCTTTACCCTAATTACGTTGTGTCTTATGCACGGCGTGTGTTGCCTTAAAGAGTATTGTCATCTTGTGTTAAAGCTAATTTTAAATTTTCTGTAAATTATTTAAATTGACACTGACTTTTAAGTGAATCTCACTGCTTGGCCTTTTAATTATTATAAAAATAAATAAAAGCTTATCTGGCTGCTGTGTGACTGAAACAGTGAAATAAATTAGTGTTCTTCCAGTGAATGAAGTGTGTAAAATTCCTACTGGTTCGGCTTTTCCCGGTTTTCCTTCCTGGCTTAATTAAGAGGCCGTAATTATAACCATTCCAGACTGAATACCATAACAACCAAATCCACCAGAAATAAACGCAAAATATACCTGTTTAAGGAAAGCAGATTAGGATTTGCTTGATGCCTTCTTAAGAGACAGTCTCCACTCCTTCCAAACTGACTGGGAAAGCGTGCATCAGACGTGGCTTAAATTCAAGTGAAAAAAATGGTATTGATCCCCATGGTATATCGATCCCCATTGTACACAGAACGGGTGGGTACACTGCTGCGGAAGCAATAGGACCATTGTTGCCCAACGAAAAAAGCATGAGAAATTAAAAGAACGCAAAATCTTCAAGAATGGCACTAAAATTAGAGCGAACTTCAGTGTGAGAAGCTTTTAGTTGTTTCCACAACGAAGCTCTATCGAAATCTGACAGAAAATACAACGATATTCTGGTCATATTTGCACCATAACAATGATAATTTACCATTAACAGTGCCACTAAAGCGGAGTTACTACACACGGTTTTCGGAAATTCCTTTAGCAAAGAAGACGATGCAAATATTCCTGAATTAGAATCAAGAAGTGCCAATAAGAGTATCTTAGAAGTAGATATCTTCGTTCTAGCAAAGCTTAGAGCACTTAATAAAGGCAAGGCCTCCCTTCCAGATTGTATACCAGTTAGGTTCCTTTCAAGGTATGCTGAAACAACAGCTCCGCAAGTAGCAGTCATATACAACCGCTCGCTCGATGAAAAATCCGTACCGAAAGTTGCACGGGTCATACCTATACTCAAGACAGGGAATAGAAATAATCCGCTGAATTACAGACCCACATCACTGATGTCTCTTTGTAGCAGGTTTTTGGGTCATACATGAATTACCTCGAAGAAAACGACTTATTGACAAATAGTGAGCACGGATTCAGAAAATATCGTGCTTGTGGAACACAACTAGCTCTTTATTCACAAACGACGTCTAATCAGATTGACTGGCTACGGAGTCGCGTCTCAGTTGTGCCACTGCTCTCTTGATTTCCTGTCACAAAGACCACAGTTCGTAGTCGCTGATGGGAAGTCATCGAGTCAAACAGAAATGATGTCTGGCTTTCCCCAAGGAAGTATTGTAGGCCCTCCGCTGTTCCTAATCTATATAAATGTTTTAGCAGATAATCTGAGCAGCCCTCTTAGATTATTTGCAGATGATGCTCTCGTTTATCGTCTCGTGAACTCATCAAACGATCACAACCAATTCCAAACAGACAGGATATTGTGTTAGTTGACTCTAAATAACGAAAATTAACAGTCATACACAAGAGTACTGAAAGGAATGTGCCAAATTTCGGTTACACGATAAATCACATAAATCTAAGGACTGTGAATTCTGCTAAGACATAGTGGTTACAATTACGAGTACTTTAAACTGTAACGATCACATAGATAATTGAATCGTGCCACGGTCGCCGTTGCTTCAGTGGTTGTGTTGGTTCGACATCTGGGACTAAATTGAAGCTCTGAGAAGTAGAACAACTCTGGCGTGGCTAGTTATAAAACGCCGAGCACAGCGGCTCTTTGAGGCGAAGGTGAGGCCGGAGAACGAGTACTTCCTTGCGGAGAGAAGAAGCTGAGACATCGAGCAACTAACCGTACGCCGAGGGCTGTGTGTCGTGTTCCCTGTGGACTGGCAGTCGTATTTGCCGGTGTTGGGTTCTGTCAGGCTCTACGAAGACCGCAATGCCTCAGCGCCTGTGCTCGGCGCGTGTTAGCTTGGCTTACTTCAAAGTGTGGACCGAGATTTCGGCAAATGCAGTTGCTGTTTGTTTCCTATTCAAGGCACCGCCCCATATATTACTTGAGGAACTAGTTACTGCCGACAGCGTGTGGAACACAGTAAGCCTTGGATGGTACCGTCAGTGTGGCTCATATATATGGGAATGGAATTACAACATTAGCGATGAACGTCGCAGCGAGAGTTTTATTATTGATAAGCCCTAACCTGCTCTAAATATAATGCTCTGAAGCAAAATAGTGAGAAGCTCGCAATCATGGTTACCACATAGATTTAGTGTTCGAATAGTAACACGACGAAGAGACCTTTTCTTAAATTTAAAGAGCGTGGGGCACCAAGTGATTTAAGTGCTGTTTATTGATATTTAAATTTGCTGGTTGAACTGGTTAACTGAACCGTCTAGCTCGCCCTTTTGATAAGTTATAAACTTCCTTGGCAACTTATATTCTTTGATTGAAATCTGCCAATTACTCCAAGCCTGGTGGTTTCAAGGTTAAAAATACTTTATTGGCGTTGCCTGGTTGTTGTAAATATTTAACAGCTGTTCTGTTATGAAACTGTATTACTAAAGTTGATGTAAGGCCAAACTGGAAACCATAGAGATGGCATGTATAAGTGATACAAGCCGAGTGGCAAATGTAGAGTAAGTGACGCCGTGCAAATGGGGTTCCTATTGGAACCAAGTCGCCTGATTTCCACTTTCTATTTATGAGGTTGGTCTACTTCCTGTTTCATGGTTTACCTTTTTAAATGAGTTAAATTTGCTGATAAATGTCTTACTTCTTCTTACTTTATTGTAAAGGTCTACCTAGAGGATTTTTTAAAAGATTTATGAAACTTCTGAAAGTTGAAAGTTTTAAATGTTCGGTGTTTGTTTACATGTTGTGAAGTTTACTTAATATTTTGGATACTTTTTCACTTCAAAGTTCACTAAAATTCAATGTTAAAGTGTCATGGTTTGGTAATAAAAGTAAACGAATGCTTTGCTTAAAGTACAACAGCTTTAAACAAACCGTAATTTTGAAATTGCCAGCATCTGGTATTTAACACAACAAATAAGTTCTTTTAAAACGTGGTTAAACATTCGTTGTCCGAGCGCCTCCCCTAATCATCAGGCATGAAACTGCCTGTTTGGTCAAAAATAAATAATATTTGTCACATTGGAAGCGTGTATTTGTCATCGCCATACTGGCGTATCACCCGGCGTGATGGTATGGGGTGCCATTGGTTACACGTCTCGGTCACCTCCTGTTCGCATTGACGGCACTTTGAACAGTGGACGTTACTTTTCAGATGTGTTAAGACCCGTGGCTCTACCCTTCATTCGATCCCTGCGAAACCCTACATTTCAGCAGGATAATGCACGGCCGCATGTTGCAGGTCGTGTACGGGCCTTTCTGGATACAGAAAATGTTGGACTGCTGCCCTAGCCAGCACATTCTCCAGATCTCTCACCAATTGAAAACGTCTGGTCAATGGTGGCCGAGCCACTGGCTCGCCACAATACGCCAGTCACTACTCTTGATGAACTGTGGTATCGTGTTGAGGCTGCATTGGCAGCTGTACCTGTACACGCGATCCAAGCTCTGTTTGACTCAATGCCCAAGCGTATCAAGGCCGTTATTACGGCCAGAGGTGGTTGTTCTGGGTACTGATTTCTCAGGATTTATGCACCCAAATTGCCTGAAAATGTAATCACATGTCAGTTGTAGTATAATATATTTGTCCAATGAATACCCGTCTACCATCTGCATTTCTTCTTGGTGTAGCAATTTTAATGGCCGGTAGTGTAACTTGAAGTTAGTTCGATGAACCCTCTAACGGTTGGTTGGTTGGTTGGTTTTGGGGAAGGAGACCAGACAGCGTGGTCATCGGTCTCATCGAATTAACCCTCTAACGTTGCAGGGTAGTTTTGTAGATGTAGGTACTTCTATAAGGGGTTACGGCAATGGAAATGAGAGTATGCCATTGTTGGCCGGGAGGCCTCATCTGAGGAAGTTCGGCCGCCGAGTGCGAGACTTATTTTAGTCGACGCCACATTGGGCGACTTGCGTGCCGGTGATGAGGATGAAAAGATGATGAGTACAATACAGCACCCAGCCCACGAGCGGAGAAAATCTCCAACACGGTCGGGCATCGAGCACGGACCTGCTGCACGCACCACCGAATCCTTAAATTTTCAAACGAACCACGTACAGATTTTGGGTTGTTTGCTCGGCCTCTGGTAGTCATGTAGCAACAAACTTATTTCAACTGACGACTGATTTAACAATGCTTAGCACTTACTTAAACGCCCTGTATTGCTGCAATTGTTCGGTCTCGTCCAGATTAAGCAGTTTTACAACTAGAAATATTAGTAAAATCTTTAAATTCACACACTAAATGTTAAATTATGTATTTTATGATAGTTTCATTATTTATGATAGGATAGTCCATCACGTACGCATAGTTTCTTAAGTCTATATGTTACTTTTAACAAGCTCTTAAAAATCTCTTTTAATTTTTTTAAAAATCTGTATAACTAATTATTTGTTGCTCTTGCCTATGTTTTTGAAATATCAATTTTAAATGATTCGTAGCACGCTGTTCTCTGCCACGTTTGCCTATATTTCTCCCCCATTTCCCTGTAACCCGCTGTCCCATAAATCACTATATAACAGCTAAAAACGTTAGGTTAATTTCGCTATTTTTTACCCTGTGACGATATGTTGTATAGCCCCTGAAAGATTTTAATTGACTTCTTGGTGCTGGAAGTTCTTAACTGTTTCTGGTATATTTCTTTGCGATGTGAATATCTAAAGTCATTTTTCCGTTATGTATTGGTCGCTGTTCCACCGGCAGCATGTTTTGAATATATAATAAGTTATTATACGAACATTTACAAAGGTCGCATACTTCTAGTTGACAATTTGTCAGTTTTTAAGAGTTTTATTGTGCCTTCCACGATCTTTTATAAGTATTTTTTTTTTATAAAAACGGCAGCGCTTCGCTCTCGAAACTTGGAAGGCTGTGAGGTTTCAGCAAATGGTGTGAACTTAAACCTACGCATGGCGTGATCTCTGGCCCATATTCAGAAGACGCAAATCTTCTGGTAAATCTGCTTGTAAATTGGCTGATAAGGGGCAGGCTGAGTGAACATGCAGTAACTTTGTGCACTGTATTACCAACTATTGGAAGCTAGTGTTGACAGTGTGAGGGGTGGAGTGTTATGCATCCTCTACAAAGATGGCTGATCGTCATTCAGGTCTCTCCGCACTTTTGTCGTTCTTTCTGTGGAGGCTACAACCGCATAGTTCGGGGGTGCAGATACTTACACTGTGTTTCTTGTAAACATAACCACTGTTGCCTTTCCTGAGTTGTGTGTATGACTTCCTCCACATATGGTCTTAATACACATGCATTCCACTTTGTGAGACGTATTCGGAAAGTAAGGTCCGATTGGGGGTGAAATGGAAACTACTGCGAAAATCCGATGCAAGTTTGCACAGATGTGTTGGGCAGTGTCTTTAGTGCGCCTGTCGATCGCTTCACGTCGCTCTTTTCAATTCAGGGCGCAAAGTGATCTCGTAGGAATGTCTAAAACAACAGTGTCTCCCGCCAAGTACGTGGATCAGGTGAGAGATTTCGCTTGAAGCTATGCAGCCCAATGTAAATATCAGGGGGTTCTTTCTTCAAAACAATTTTCAGCCGTATTCTGCAGGGCCAATAAAGACGCTCCTGCAAAGTTTTCGATGGGAACTGTTTGATCACACACAATACAGACCTTAATTGGCTCCCTCCGTTGTTCGTCTCTGCATACGTGAACCGCTGGCTACGAAGACAACATTTTGGCACAACCAACGATAGACAGACCAGCGTAGAGAATTGGCGGAAAGCACAGGCGTCTGCTTATGTGACG
Source organism: Schistocerca nitens (assembly GCF_023898315.1). NCBI lineage: Eukaryota > Metazoa > Arthropoda > Insecta > Orthoptera > Acrididae > Schistocerca > Schistocerca nitens. The sequence goes on from NC_064615.1 coordinate 418,427,655, forward strand.
AGGGTACTGGAAAGTATGTATAATGCCGCGAGAAATGTTTAACTCGGAGCGGTGACCATTTAGAGAGGTAGCTGGAAGGCGTGGATAATTCTTGCGAATAAAAAATTTTAGCCTCTCACTCTGGTTTTCATTTCGCGACCGATCGGACCTTACCTTCCGAACAGCCCTCGTAAATCAGGAATCATCTTAATGGTGAGGTTTCTCACTTTCTATGTCCTTATATTTCTATCAAGGTGAGGATTTGGTTATTGTTTGACCCTCAAGCAGATTTGAATGTCCATATCGTCTATGGTGAGATCTCCATCAGAATCACGACACACGACGAGCGCGACTTGGTCTGATATTTTTGGGTCTCTTCTTTACCACGCTTTTCTCTTAAGTTGGAGAGAGTGACAGATTTTGTCATTGTGGACATACTGCTCAATTACGATCCATCTGCCTCTAGGGACAGATTCGTGTTTTGAGTTTGTCTGTGGCTTTTGCCATCTGCGTGGGTGAAATAACTGAATTTGTTTGTGGGCCTTTCTTTTGGCAGGGTCTGCGTCGAGGAGTTGTTCTGAAATTTAGTTTTGACCACTTAACAAACGAAGTTTGTTTCAGAGCTCCTCTTTTTCTTTTCTTCCAAATTCGGTATTGTGTTCTCAGTTTTATCTCCTGAATCTTCTTTTCATGCACGAATACTGGGAACTCATGGATTGGAGCGGCATTTCACACAGAGCAGAGGAGCGGAACAAATGTTTCCACCGTCTTGTGCAGCTTGGCCACCATTTCCGAAGAGGCCCATCCGTTGAAAACTGTGACGATGTGAACACAGTGTTGACACTTAAAACAGTGTATAGGTTACGGACATAAGGCTTCACTTTCCGGTGGATGGATCCTCCATTAAGGTGATTAGGCAACACTGGGAAACTGAAGATCAGAATAAATGCGGCCATTTTTTATAATGCAGCATTCACTCGCTACATTTGATTTCTACCGCCTGTCCCACTCTTCCTTCAAGTCCTCTACGTCAAAACCCCCTTGCTAGAATTAAGGGTATTGTGTAAGTCAGTGAGACCTGGCTATTCCTCAAAAGCACTTGCTTTTTGTAGTAGTTCAGCTTGAAGTGAAGTGGCAGTTTCCACCTTGTGTGCCGTTCCTTAAGCGCTTAATAGTTTTTAGTGTGCCTCCTTGAAATTATAATCCCTTACGTGCATAACCAAAAACAAATTTTGAAGCACAATAAGTGTCCTATTACTCCTGGGCACTCGTATTTTAGCTGAACCATTCAGCGGAACATCTAAAACGCTTTTATATGAGTAGGTGTTATTGCTACCAGACGTTTTAAACACATCCCGTTAGGACTATTTTTCTGTAATAGATTCACCCTGACGTTCGCACTAGCAGCTATGAAACAAACGTCCACCGGGACAGAGTTTCCTTGCCTTATACGAGGGTTGTAACTTAAATAGTTGCAACTATTTATTTAGAGCTCTTACAAAATAGATACGTATTTCAAACCTTTAGCCGGCATCCTCGCCGACATCTTTATCAATTACTTGGAAAAAAAGCTGTTTAACCGTGTCTCAGCCGCTTCACTAGGTATCCTTTCTTACACAAGATACGTTGATGATATTCTAGTCATCTACAGTATAACGGACCCGACAATAGAATTGATCATATATTTAAACTTTTTAACGACCTCCATGAAAAAATTTCTTTCACTATTGAACTCTAAAACGATAACCGCCAGTTAAATTATTTAGACTTGACGCTTACAATAGAAGACAATAACATCACTTTCATTTTTTTTCGAAAAGAAGCGTATACTGACCAAATCGTGCCTGCTTCCTCTTTTCATCCACACTCTAAAAAAAATGGCCTTTTTTCACTCTGCCATCCACCGAACCACCTCCATGCCACTTTCAACAGAAAAGTTTAATGAGGAGATTAATTTACTTAAAACCATAGCAGTCAATAATGAATATACGCCTAACATAGTGAACGATATCCTAAAAAAGAAAACTGCAAGAACTACCACGTTCAACACCTCATGCACTGAAATTAACCCAAAAAAACGTTTTTCTATTCCTTTCATAGGACCCATTTCCTATCAGATTCAGCGCATGCTTCGCAACAAATACAACTGCAGTGTTGCCTTCTCTACTAATAATAATCTAAAGAGAAATTTCATTCACAATTTGAAATCAATTCGCTCCCCTACAGAAAGTTATGGCGTTTATAAGATCATCTGCGATACCCGCTCCTCCTATTATATAGGGCAAACCGGACGTGCTTTCACCGTCAGATATAAAGAACATCTTTCGAGAAATAACGACACCAGTCCCCTAATTCACCCTTTGCCGATCATCTCTTAATTACTGGACACGTGCCTAAAGCCATAGGCGATAACAATATTCTGCATACCGAAAAGAAGGGGCATAGGTTAGATGTCTTAGAGGAATTGGAGATTTTCGAACATCTCACTCGTCATGATGGCCTCATTCTCAACGAACAGCTGCAGCTGCGAAATAAAAACTTTTTTGACTGTATAAAGCCATTACTTGATCTTTGATTCAGATTTCCTCATGCAGTTTACCGAAATGTTGTTCAAACAAATTTCGGGCTTGCAGCCGGTCGTCGTTCAATACTTCGCACGATATTTCAACCGGGCACCTGCCAGTCATCTTCAGGTGAGCCGTCGCGACGACTGCAAGCCCGAAATTTGTTTGAACAGTCAATTCGCCGGGAAAATTTTAGAATTCATACCGAAATGTTGTTTTCCTGCCACATCTTTGCTGTTTTCTTGAATGTCATAACTAAAGTTTTTACGTTACAAAATGTATCTCTATTTAAAGCAGATAAATATGTAACTTCATCGTGTTATTATTAATGCTTACTTTATGCCTGAATCAGCTGCATCATAATTCCATGTGTCTAATTTTGAATGTACAGTAGCTTAGTTGTTTCTGCGGCTACTAGATGGCGCTCGTAGCAACACCATGTTTACTTGCCCACACTTTCTAAAGTGGGCACCTCAGTCTTGTTGCAACCCTTGTCCCCAGTACGAGCAGCCCTTAGCGGCTCGCCATCTGACAATTGTTCATGACGTCGCCTTTCCGGCTGAGATCTTTTTTAATATGTGACTTGTAAGTACTGCATCTTTTCGAGTCAGTACAAACTTTAATTTTATTAATGTACTATATACCTAATGTTTTAGTACAGTCTAATTCTGAAGACGACGCTCATAGTAGCGTAGAAACCAGGTTAATTTTGACTCAATATTTGTGACCGGGGGCTTATTTGTTACAATATAATTCTGACACGATCACTGAACCTTAGCAGCTATTAAGGTGTGTGGGGCGTGTAGTGACTGACTGACTGGGTTGGGTTGGGTTGGGTTGTTTGGGGAAGGAGACCAGACAGCGAGGTCATCGGTCTCATCGGATTAGGGAAGGACGGGGAAGGAAGTCAGCCGTGCCCTTTGAAAGGAACCATCCCGGCATTTGCCTGGAGTGATTTAGGGAAATCACGGAAAACCTAAATCAGGATGGCCGGACGCGGGATTGAACCGTCGTCCTCCCGAATGCGAGTCCAGTGTCTAACCACTGCGCCACCTCACTCGGTTGGGCGTGTAGTGTATTCTGTAGTTACAAATTACAAGTCGCTGAACTGTTACGGTACTCTGCTTTCTTTAAGCTGTTCTCTGTTCAAAATAATTGATGTTCACTGCAGTCGCTAGCAGTTTGATGTATCCTTGCTACCGTTAGTGACTTGTATTTGAGACTTGATGCGTGCTACTCCATACGAGGGTTGGAACTTTAATAGTGGCAACTACTTATTTACTGCTCGTACAAAATAGATACGTATTTCAAAGTTTTACTGACCTTCAAAGTAGTAACCAGCATTGTGTATAACCCGTTGCCAACGATGTGGAAGTCGTAGGATACTCTTAGCAGTGCCAGTTGTGTTGACAGTTCGAGCGGCGCGGTTATTGCCCGACGAATTTGTAACAATTCTGAAGCGAATGCCGTGAAGTGTTTACTTCACTTTAGAAATGAAGTTGAACTCACGAGGGCGTAAGTCAGGGGAGTGCAGTAGGTGGTATAGCACTTAGCAGCACCATCATTCAAACAAATCAGTAACAGCTTGCACTGTACGTGCTTTCGCATTCTCCTGCAAAATGGTGGTCAGGTCTGCTGAAAGTTTCATCAGTTCTGTATCTATGCTGTTCATTTTTGGAACAAAACCTACGACCAGCTTAGAGACAGAAGGGATGACACTTTCTGCAGGACCTGACCATCATTTTGCAGGACAATGCCCAAGCATGTACAGTGCAAGTTGTTACTGATTTGTTTGACTGATGAGGCTGCTAAGTGCTATACCGCCTACTGCACGTCGGCCGCTGTGGCCGAGCGGTTCGAGGCACTTCAGTCCGGAACCGCGATGCTGCTATGGTCTCAGGTTTGAATCCTGCCTCGGGCATGGATGTGTGTGATGTCCTTAGGTTAGTTAGGTTTAACTAGTTCTAAGTCTAGGGGACTGATGACCTCAGTGCTTAGAGCCATATGAACCATTTGTAACCTACTACACTCCACCGATTTAAGCCCTCGTAAGTTCAACTCGATTTCTAAACTGAAGGAAACACTTCGCGGCATTCGCTTCAGAACTGCTACAAATTCGTCTGGAAATAGACCGCGCCGCTCGAGCTGTCAACACAACTGGCACTGCTAAGAGTATCCTACGACTTCCACATCACTGGCAACGGGTTATACACAATGCCGGTGACTACTTTGAAGGTCAGTAAAACTTTGAAACATGTATCTATTTTGTACGAGCCGTAAATAAATAGTTGCCACTATTAAAGTTACAACCCTAGTATGTGCAACTGAGTTGAGGCAGGTTGTCCAGAGTTTGCCTGCTAACGATTGTTTAACCAGGTGGTTGACAAACTGCGATACGCAATTCGTGTACGGCTCTAATCAACTGTTCGTGCAGCCAACCGTTCTCAGGGGTATTTTATAATAAAGTGCATCTAGCAACTAACACCCGAATTCAAAACTATCAAGAGTTTGTTAAATAGTGTAGTCCTCCTGCTCAGTAAGAAATAAAAGTACAGTAATATTTAGATGTGCATAATTTTACCTGCTGTTCTCGAATTCGGCCATGAACTAAGTACAGTTGGGCGCTTAGCTCACGGACGGAGGGCTTAGTTGCGCTCCCGCTGAAAAGTTAGAGAATTCGAGAGGGAGAACAGTCTATTGTTTCTCTTACAATAGGCCTACACCCAGCGCGACTCTTACCTATTGGCTGCTATGGTATAAATCTCAAACGCAAGTAACATGTATACCTGAATGAGAATTGTACAGATGGTCGTTTTCAAATGCGGAACATATTTATAGCAAGAAGCACAAAATTAAATTAAGACTGTTATTATATAACACAATAGGCCTATGTAGCAGAAAAATGACATAAAAATTATTTGGTAAACAGTTGTAATTGTGTCTGATATTGCATAATGCACTTCGCTATAAGTAAAATTACTGTTATTAATCATTTAATCATCCACTCACACAGGCAACGCAACAACACTTCGTTAGGAAGTTGTGTCACAGGCAGAGGTGGGAAACAGTGTTTCGAATGGTGCCACTTTTTAACGACCAGCATTTGGGGGATGGTAGAAAACTTACCGCGCCCCCACTATGGCTAGTCTATTAGAGGCTCATATCATACTAATTTACGTAGGTTAGCAATGAGTAATAAGATCGTCTCGTGGTGTAGCCGCGTGGTCTGCGGTCTGCGCCTTGCCGCGGTTAGTGCGGATCCCCCCCCCCCCCCCCTTAGTGTAAGTTAAAGTTAGATTAAGTAGTGTATAAGCCTAAAACCTAGGGACCGATGGCCTCAACAGTTTGTTCCCATTGTAATTTACCACCGCCGGCCGGCGGCCGAGCGAAAATAGGCGCTACAGTCTGGAACCGCACTACCACTCCGGTCGAAGGCTCGAATCCTGCCTCGGGCATGGATGTGTGTGATGTCGTTAGGTTAGTTAGGTTTAAGTAGTTCTAAGTTCGAGGGGACTGGTGATCTCATAAGTTAAGTCCCATAGTGCTCAGAGCCATTTGAACCATTTTAACTTACCACCACCAATTAATAATAATATCGCCTATTGTGCTGCCCGAGGTGCCGCCCCAGAATGTCAGTATTGGCTCTTGAGCAAAAATGTGTGGCTTCCACGCCCGACCCCGTTTGCCTGTGGCACACTAAGTTCTATCGCCGTGCCTCGCGGTGGTCGCTGAATCACGCCCAAGCGGTTACGGGAGACTGACGGCGCTCACCAGTCACAAGCTCAGGATCCCTGGCTCATTAAATCCGCTCCCAACCAATGAAGTCTGAGCTCTAAAGGCACTCACCATTTAAAACGACCCGGGGAACACGTGGCTTAGACCACGAACAAAGTAAGTATTACTTCCTTGTAACATCAGGTCACCAGAATCAAATATCAGTTTCACGGAGACACTCCAAATCACTTGAATTTCATGAAAAAGGTGCACTTTCACGATCTCAGAATTCAGAGTATGCTCCAGCTAAAAATGTAATTACAAAGTAGTTACTGGATTACTTTGATGCCCAGCAAAGTAGAAATTAAAGCATTTTTGGACATGCAACTGCTGTAGCTCAGGTCTCGAAGTGGAGTGAGCTCTTGCATCCTCGACAGTGTACTGATCATAGCGAGGGCGCTGCTATGCTGAGAGCGGAGGCGTCGTCTTCAGGAGAGCATTCTACACATCGTCGCAGATTGCGGCGAGCCCTCGCTGATGTTTGTGGTACCGATTCGCGTTGATGACCGCTGTGGCGCCGCGATGTCTGGACGATACTACAGGTACCTCTCGGCGATAGGTTGAAAGTTGGAGACGGAAGTCATCTGCTGTTGTCACCCCACAGCAGGCAACTTCGATAAGGAGGCAACACAGTCTCATGGCCACAGCGCTACTACTAACGCATAGCAACACTGACGACTTCTTAGTTGGCACATCCTCTTTGGCCAGAACGAAAAGCCGCGAGGCCGTATTTAGCTGAGGAAACTCACACTTGCCCATTAGTACCCCATGCCAAATGCTTTTCTCACAATTTGCAGTGAGAAAACAATAATCCGCATAGTTTGATATTTAACTGCAAAAAATTTTTTAACTATCGTCCCCTCAGTACTTGAGCTTAATCCTAATGTTAACAAGCTATTAGAAGTGCGGTTGGAATTCGTATTACCTCCAACAGATTTACAAAAAATGTCAAAACTAGTCATGGAATAACAACCTTTACTGAGGGTCGTTACCTTCAAAATATGGTTTAACCTGTGAACATACGTTTGGGGGGCTCCTCGCGAACAAGATGACCGAGATCAAAATTGTAGAATTTGAGCAGGGCCCTGATACCTTGGCAGGAACTTTCCCATAACCTTGTCGGCGCAGCGCCAGAATTTTTCACCTAAATCCGACACCCTGTGTCAGTGAGACCAGCCATTTCCAAGCATGATACACTGATCAGCCAGAACAATATGTCCACCTAACAGCTGGTATGTCAACCTTTGGCACAGATAACAGCACCAATGCATCGCGTCATGGAAGCAATGAGGCCTTAGTAGGTCGCGGGAAGCAGTTGGCACCACATCTGCACACGCAAGTTACTTAATTCCCATAATTTCCGAGTACGGGGGTGATGACCTCTGACACATCCAGATGCATCCTATCGGGTTGGGGGCCAGCTCAATTGGAGCTTGCCACTGTGTCCTCGAATCACTCCATCACCCTCACTGTCTTGTGACATGGCGCATTATCTTGTTGAAAAATGCCACTGCCGTCGGGAAACATGATAGTCATGAGGGGTGTAAACGATCTGCAACCCATATGCGATACTCCTTGGCCGTCATGGTGCTTTCCACGAGCTCCACTGGACTCATGGAAGACCATGTGAAAGTTCCCTTTAGCATAATGAAGCCGCCGCCAGCTTGCCTCCGTCCTGCAGTACGGATGTCAAGGAGCTGTTCTCCTGGAAGCCGTTGGATTCACATCCTCTCATCAGATTCATCATATCATGCAACGCTCTACTATTGCGCCAACATCCAGTGCCGTTGGATTCACATCCTCTCATCAGATTCATCATATCATGCAACGCTCTACTATTGCGCCAACATCCAGTGCCGATGGTCACGTGCTCAATTCAGTCGTAGTTGCCCATGTCGTGGTGTTAACACTGGCACATGTAGGGGTTGTCTGGTGCGGAGGCCCACCCTTAGGAATGTTCGGTGCACTGCGGGTTCAAACACAATTGTACTCTGTTCAGCATTAAAGTCTGATGTTAGTTCCTCCACAGTTCGCCGCCTGTCTTGTTTTACCAATCTGCCCAGTCTACGACGTCCGACATTTGGAATGAGGGGTGGCGCCCAACCCCACCACGTCTGGACGTTGTTACACCTGGGTTTCGCCACGTTTTGAAGACACTCACCACAGAACTTCTCGAACACCCCAAGTCTTGCAGTTTCCGAAATTCCCTGTCCGCCACTGATCAAACTCAGATCATCGTGCGCTCTCCCCATTCTACACACGAACAGCACGCTCACTGATAATGTATGCACCGTGCGTGTGAATGACTAGCAGTCATTTCTCGCCAGGTGACGCTGCTATCTCCTGGACTCCTATTTCCTGGACGGGTTTACATGGCCTAGTCGGGTTTATTTCGTCAGTACGTCGGCGGTCTTAATGTTCTGGCTGATCAATATAATCCCGCTCCATTATTTCATGAGCCACCTTTAGATTATTTCGAGCACGCTTCGAATTAGCACAGATTTGTGCTGTTCCCCCCTTGTCCGGGAGCTGGTTATTAAGGGATCATAAATTTGCAAGTGGAGAGTGAGGGTTGAAGACAAACATAAGACTAGCAGGTACTGCCTTTAAACTTAGTGTACCGCAATATTAAAAGCAAAGAACCATTCCGCCGGGTGTGATCACTACGACAGAACACAATCAAGACTGCTCACAAACTGCGCTTCATAAGTTCCATGAAGAAAGGTTTCGAGTAATATGGTGTAGTAGTGCTGTGGGCCACTCATATTTCAAATCTGAAGCTGCAAATGGCAGTAGATTTGAAGGCCGTGTCATTAACGGAAAAAATAAAAGGCAAGGCTCAAAAATTTTAAATATTCCTTGCAAACATCTAATTGACCCTTGAATTGTAACATTGCCAGTTCGGAGCAACCATCGTAGGCGTGGAAACTCATCGACGCACTCAAAGGCGGACCGGTTATCCTCTAGAGAGTACGAACGGACCCACGTAATCCACATACCATTTCTGCATAGGCTCATGAATCGTATCGTATTTAACGAAGGTTTGCTAATATCGCAGACTTTACACCCCTACACCAATGACCTAATCTGTTTATTCATTGTCTTCCAGATGAAATCCTCTCTAACTTTCATTCTTGTTTAGGAATCACCCAGAAGACCATCCACCAGCGACTCAAGATCATACATAACAACTAAAGAAAATAAATCAACCGGCAATACGACCTTATTACCTGAGCTCCCGCAGCCTGCACAACACAATAAGTTTTCCTTCTAACAATGCAACTTAAGTGCTTCACCCTTCCTCATCCTTTCCTTAATAGAGCTTGACATATACCCTGCTGCATCGCAGTGTCATTAAAAAGCAGCGGAAACCCACTAAGAATAGTACTACTTTGATTTCTTAAGGATGCTGGTGAGCTTACACTTTTCAAGGACGAACAAAACTGCTAACGTCTCCTGCTCACACACGGCTTCCAGTAGAGACAGGCCACGTGAGGCATAAGCAATAGGCTGCTTTCCGACAGCCCCTTTCTGCAAAATGATGGCCGCGAGCCCCGACACAGAGGCGTCATTGTCAATACAAGTGCACACCCTAGTCTTTTATTTGCTACTTCAAGGGAAGTTTGTTTTGATTGTTCTGAAGGACACTACTCGAAGTTTTTTCTTTTCTTCCGAAGATAATTTAAAAATGTTGCTAGTTGTGAAAAATTCGGAATAAATTTACGAAAGAAAAACGGAAGTAAAACGAGCACAGCTTTTACATTTTTCAGTATGGGGGAAGAATAAATAGCCTTTGTACGACTTTCATCAATTTTAATTCCCTTATGAGACATAATATGACCTAAGAATTAGATTTATAAAAACTAAACTAAACTCCTCCCGAACAGGTCATCAAGGCCCAACGGTACCGACCGGCCACCGTCTCATCCTCAGCCCACAGGCGTCACAAGAATGCAAATATGGTGGGGCATGTGGTCAGCACACCGCTCTCCAGGCCGTATGTGAGTTTACGAAACCGGAGTCGCTACTTCTTAATCAAGTAGTTCCTCAGTTTGCCCCACAGGGGCTGAGTGCACCCCACTTGCCAAGAGCGCTCGGCAGACCGGATGGTCACCCACCCAAGTGCTAGCCCAGCTCGGCAGCGCTTTCTTCGATGATCTGACGGGAACCGATGTTACCATTGCAGCAAGGCCGTTGGCAAGCTTTTGAAGGTTCAACTGTAAACCCGACGCTGCATAACTGCTGAAGCACCTTCCTGACATAGCCTACACATATCTGAGAGTCACCAAATCATCAAGATAATGATAGACACACTCGAATTTAAGGCCAGAAAAACTCTATCCAATATATTGGACAGCATGGCTGCCCCTATAAACAACCATAATGGGACCCTTTTGTACTAGCACAGTGACCACTCTATTGCAAACGCCTTGACTGGCTTAAACTACTTAGCTAGCGTAATTTGACAATAGGCCTCGTTTAGGTCAATGATGGTGAAGACCTTTGTCCCTTGGAACCATGAGAAACACGACTGAAAATCAGGAAGGGGTATAGATGAAGAACTACTTTCTTGTTCAGGGCCCAATAGTCAACAACTGGTCACACACTGCCACGTGGCTTAGGCGAGGAGTATCGGGATTTGGATGGCCTGATAACTGCCTCAGCCTTAGTCATCTTTAGCTCTTTCATCCTAGGTGGTGACAATCTGTATGGGGGATGCGTTATGAGAATATTCTCTCTCAGTTCAGTTTTACATTCCAATCCTTTAATCTCACATAATCTGTCAGTAAACACATCCCTAAATTTTCATATAAATACAATCTGTTTACTTTGTTCAGCTGATAAATGTCCAAGGTCATAAACTGTAACATTGGTATCGAATAAATTAATAACTAGGTTTTGACATCGTGTTCTTCCGTTCACCAGATGCTTACAAAACTCAGACGTTTAAGTATGCATACTCAAAGTAAAACTTTCTAGGACTGAGGAACTAACTTATCCTCATGGATGAAGTCAGAACCTATAATGACCAACACACAAAAATTACGTGCCACCTTAACTGGTGATATCCAAGCAAAATAATTAATTTTGATATTAATTTGAATAGGCCCCAAAATCCGCATCTCTGCGGAATCGGCAAGCTTTTAAAACTCAGGGCCACCCGGCAATCTAGGAAGTTTACACTGGTCACAATGAATGGAAAATCAATCTCTAGTGATCACGAAACCCTAACTCCCAGCCATTTACAGTCCGACATACAAATGGGACTCGGCCACTGGAAATAGCAGTAATCTTTCTGCAAAGGGGCCTTCTTAATGATCCCCTCTTAACACACGGTGAGCTATCGTTTAATTCCCTTTATTATACAGTTCTATGCTACATGAAGACGCCCATGATACTTGATACATTTTATTGATAACGAACCTGGCTGCCAGCTTGGATTACTATCTTCAGCTCTCTGCCACGTAGGACCACGATCCTCCTCTCGTCATGCTCTACGGCTTGCATACGAATCATCACCTCTTTTGACAGAAGCTTTGTGGCCTAGGACACATTCCATCAACGATATTTTAGCCTTTTTCCCGTCATTACAATCAAAACACAGACTTAGCGCTATCTATGGTTCTCTTAATATACCTTTGTAACGGTTCTTCATATCGTTGCACCCCAAAACGGCCCATGGCCCCTTCAGATTAGCTCATGTTGAGCACGAATGCTCAGATCATTATCATCTTGAACAGTTTCTAGCCCCAGTCTGAGTGTGTTTGGAACATAAGCCTACTCCACATCCTTCAGCCATCTATACCGTGGCTTTCCTATTGGTCGTTTCCTTCGCATCTCTATTCTTCTTGGGAGTCCATTCTTGGGAATCCATTCTTCTTGAAGATCCCCTTGTTCTCCATTCCCTTTAAGTGTCCATACCATCATTGTCTTGATGTTTGTATCCTGCTCTGCAAGGTTTCCTCTTTCTTCTTCTTTCGATTTCGGCCATCTTTGGACCACGTTCAACAATTCACTTGCCCGGCTTTTTGATCTTTTTTCTCTCTTCCCAATATTTCCTCATCATTTTCGAATGGTTCCTCCTCCGCTCTTCCGACCATTTCCTGTTATTATTCTTTAGTTTCGTTTCTTCTGGAAAACACTTAATTTCGTTCACTATTTGTCTAAACTTTTTCCTGTCCCTGATTGACTCACGGGTGACATTAAAATAGGCCAAATCCTTTTTCACCATCTGTATCCATTTATTGTTGGTTTTTTCGTTCCTGTTACTATGTTCAAACACTTTTCTTGTTAGTCTGTTTCCATCCATCCTCGACAGGTGACCATAAAACGTTAGTCTGCGTTTACGCATTGCATCACTCACTTTCTCAATAGTTTTGTATATTTCCTTATTACTCTTTAGCTTGTACTCTTCTCCAATCTTTCTCGGTCCTAATATTTTTCTCAAAATTTTCCTTTCTTTCCTTTCCATGTTTTCTATTTCCCCCTTTTTGTTAAGAGTTAGGCACTCCGATGCATACAGGCATTCTGGTCTAATGACAGTTTTATAATGTCTTAATTTAGCTTGAATCGAAATGTTTTTTTTGTTATATATGTCTTTGGTTTTTTGAAAAGCAAATTCCATTTTCCTTGCTCTCGCCTGGTTTGCACTCTTGTCTAAACCATTCACTTGAATTATTTCACCTAAATACTTAAATTTTTCTACTCTCTTAATATTGCCGTATTTAGTAATAAGATTTTTCTTGTTATTTCTATGATTAGACATATACACGGTTTTTTCAAATGAAATCTGCAGTCCAGCTCTGGCCGAAACTTCTTGTAGTTTCTCCAAGTAATTCTGAGCTATTTCTTCGTTTTCTGTAATTATTGCCAGATCGTCTGCAAAAGCTAAACAGTCCACTTCTATTTTTTCTTTTTTTGTTCCAATTCTGATGTCATTCTTGGTGCCTTTGAGTTCTTCTTTCCATATTCTCAATATCTTTTCCAGTACGCAGTTGAAGAGGATTGGGGATAAACCATCACCTTGTCTAACACCTGTTTTAATTTCACTATTTCCCTTACCCTTTCATTCCTTATCCTTTTTCTCTCGGCACTCCTATCTTACATCTAACTAACTTCATTTAAAATGCCTGTAGTCCGCTGACACCTCTTCTTTATTATCCACGTTCAAGACGTATAGGTCAGAACTGCGATGTCGTAACTTCTGTATATTACTTCTTTGCTTTTTTTGTGGACGTCTTTGTTCCAAACCAGGCTTCTAACATTTCGTAGGAATGCTTCTGCCTCTCTGCCACTCTTTCTCATTTCTTCCATCGTCCTCTATCACATTTCCCAAGTACTTAACCACTTTCCACCTTCTGCAAATGTTCACCCACAATCCTTACTCCGCTAGTCTTTCTGTCTTGTCTAGTTGTAACCAGGATCTCACATTTGTTTACATAAAATTTCATTCCATACTGTCTCACAACTTCTTCCCAAGCAGCCAGCTGTTCCTGAATCTCCCCTTCCCTGATCCCCCCAGATCATTAAGTCATCGGCAAATACCACTGCTTTCATCTCACATGATTTCAACAAACTAGCCCCCCGGAATTCAATAGAAGACAGTTTCCGTCGCTTGGCCTCATTCAGTGCCTCCTCCAAACGCCCAACCGCCATGGGGTTCAATAACAGATTACAATGTTGGTTGGTTCCCAAATCCTACCTCATTTACACGATTCACAATCACATTGAAAAACGTTGTCATTGTTGACCACATGAGGTATACCAGATGTAGAAATATGATGTACGTGGATCCCTTTCAAAATGTAAGAAGAAATGTGAATGAAAAGTAATCAGTGTACTTGAGTACTTCGAAAACTAATTATCCATAGTCAGTCTGCATCACGGTGACCACAGCAGGAGCAGAAAAAGGAAACATATGGTTTAATGAGTTCAATTTTGATTAAATTCTCCTACTTTTGGCCAAAATAAAGCTATTCCGTTACCTGATTTTATAGTAGTCAGTTTCAGAGCCGTTATTGTGAAGCTGACAAACTTGGTGAGGCGAAGCGCGACAATATGAAGAATAACACGACAAAATGTTTTGCATTATACAAAAATACATTGATCGAACTTCGTGACAAGCGGCGTAGACTGCATAATTCGACCTGTATAGAATGTAAATCTGTATGTAATTCTGCGACAATAGACACGTCACCAAACCAATCGTTTCCCAACGTGATTAGAAACTGAAACGGAGAAAAATTTGGACACATCACTAGTAATAGGATTTCTGTTGGATTGCTATAAAATAAAATTCATTTAAATATGGCCATAATTATCGGTTAAATTATAAGTAACATGAAATGCATCCTTATATGGAGGCGGACAGGAGAAGAAAAACGATATTCAGGAGGCTATTCGCGCCTCAGTTATTTACTAAATTAAATAACAAAAAGTGTATTAACGATGGCTATAGAGTTACACAGATACAACGTACAGTTTTATCTTTGAAGTATAGAGTCAGATTAACTGATTACAATTCCTTCACTTGGGAAGCCGGCAGTAGCTTTACATTTCATTTTGGAATGGTGACCCCATCGTTATAAAAGCCTACTTACGGTTACGATCGGTTCTCCACGTAATTGGAGAAGTATCGTATCAGTCCCCACATAGCACTGGGTGGATAAGTAGCACTGGGGTGGGGGGATTGATGGGTGGATGGATGGATAGATTCTTACTCCTGTGACCAGCAAAGCTCTCCGAGGCCACTGCTTCCTCTTTTGCTGAAATAAGAGTAACCTGTGTAACATTACTCTTCTCTATAAGAATAGTAACACAAAGCTAGCGCATATTTACCTCGATTAAAGGTTTTACTACAAGCAAAAGTTTTCATCTCCTCTAACACCACCTCTTGAGAACACTCAACCTATTCACTGATACCAAACCCAAAAACCTAGACTCGTCAGTTGATAAGATTGATCTCGTTAATATGGACACTTCTGTGGGATCAATTTCCTTTCCCGACTGTTAAACAACGATACCATCTGGAGTGTAGCATCTCTTGTTTACCCAACTTTGCCGCTTCCACTTTTTACTCGATAGATGATGATGGTACAGTTGCCGGGGTGAATGACATAGGGTTCTTCGACGCCCTTACTGAAGCCAGGTGACACGTATGTGATTAAAATGCGTGTTACAAAAATGGTGAAGTATATCCTGAGCAATTTGAGCAGATGCTACTTATACGCTATTCTTAAATGCTAAATGGAGCCACGATGCTCTCAATCTTTCTCCCACGGCGGCTTTTAATTCATTTAGTCGAGCTGAATCCAGTACACTATCTGCCAAAGCATGAAGAATGAGGAGGAGTGTATGTGGTGATTGGAGCCCACCTACGTAGTACTGGTTTACATACGAAGCCGGTAACAGCGATTGTATCTTAAGTGACACGCCGCGTAGAAATAATATTACTGCACCTCAAACGTTTTCCGTAGAACAAAATAGATGACAACTTTCACCTGGTACACAGTTTGCTAAAACAGAACTTTGATAGTTTCCTGATTTCTAAAGGTAATAATTGACCACCACTTATCGTCCTCTCCCCTAACAAGCACGAGATAAGCCACAGGCGAACATTCTAGAAGAGAAGAAGCAGAAAAGAAAAAGGGAAGAAAATTGGAAGGGAAGGGAGACTGAAAGGAACTCCGGAAGTGGCGAAGGTCGACGAGGGAAACGGTGGCAGGCTTTCAGAGCGATGAGAGCAACGAGGACACGGTCGGCGGCGGGAGTTGTGTCGGCAGAAGTGAGCAACAGCAGCGCCGAGGAATTTCAATTTAGAAAGAAGCAGCGCGGAATTAATTGAATGAAGTCGGCAATAGAGTTGGGCGAAGGAAGGCGTCCGACTAACGGCAGGGCCGCACGCTACCCGCCGCACCTGTTAGGCGGGGAGCTGTTAGGCGGGGAGCGGACGTGCGCATGCGCGGCGCTAGCGCAGAATCGGCACACACGGCAGCCGCCGCTGGAGTGGAAACAGCTGCACGATGAGATACCGGCATAGGGCACTGCCGCCATGAAGAGAGAAATCTCGCTCTTGTAATTTTGGTAGGGGCGTAACCCGAATCTCTTGCTTTCATTTATTTTCTCTTAGAATCTTTTAGTGTTTTCTTCAATTTTTACGTTAAGTACTAACAGGCTGTACAGACTGCAAATAGAAAAGGAATTACTCATATAAATATCGTACTTTTCAAACGCACCGTATATTCTAACAGTGAATGAGTGTCGTAATCATATATGATGTTATAACTGCACTAAGCTAGTTAATTGTGTCGTAGGTCCGTCATAGTCTCTAGATGGCGGAGCATAAAGTTTTTGGAGCAAATCATATATATTGTTTCTCAGGCCAATATCCTCTTATCTCAACACTATCGTTAGAAAGACTTTTAACCAGCTTATGACATTTCATACCGATTTTGGGGTAAAAACTACTACTTGTGGATAATTTTAACATAAGAGACTTTTAATTATCATAGACAAAAGCTCATCAATGATGCCCAGCTTCATACCCATATTTTACGAAGCTAACTTATTAATCACTAATATGAGAATCCGTTTTTATAGTATCTTATTACAGATATCATCGTATTTGTTTTAAATTACTTGCATGCAGTATTCTCATACATAATAACCATGACCAGTGCAATAGTACATTGTCTCCGCCCGCCGAAAAGTTGACTTTCTACACGAATATACTTTCCGAACGGCAAACAGCTTGTCATGGTCGCCTTGAAGTGTGATTTACCTATAGCTACTTCGGCCTACCATGCTTACAATAGTACAATGTGCAATGAAAACCTAAAATAAGGTTAAAGATTACTATGGCCTTGGTGGTACACTAGGTAAGAAGCGAACACTATGTTCTAACCAATACATTTCTCATTTATTTACTTACCGACGTTTTGGAGCAAATCATATATACTGTATATTGCTTCTCAGGTCAATACCCGTTTATGTCATCACTTTAGTCAGAAAGACTTTTAACCAGTTTCTGACTTTTCATACCGATTTTGGGGTAGAAATTAATACTTGTGGATAATTTTATGATGAGAGACTTTTAACTATCATAGACAAAAGCGCATCAATGATGCCCAGACGATTGTCTGAATTGCAAACTGCTGACTGTCAGTGGAAAAGGTAAACTGTCGGCAGCCGACTAGAGAAGATAAGATCAGCAAAGTTCTGACCTCTCTTAAAAAATGTGCTAAAGTTAGGAGACGGAAGTAGACCTACAGTTAAGGAAAGTACAAGAGTTTGAAGTAGGAGAGATAGTAGTTCTAAAGAACCACCCGAAGACCTCTCTTGCAAATAAAAGAAATAAGAAATGGCAATTGTTGCATAATGGACCGTATGTGATTGAAAAGATACAGTATGGATGTATTTATTTTCTAACTAATCCTGAGAATAAGAAACCAGTGGGTTTATACCCAAATGAGGATTTAAAGAAATTTTATAAAGAATATGTATGCATGTAATAGATGTAAGTTTAGGCTTAGTAATATTTCTTTCCATTAATGAATTTTCAATTTATTTGTAGTCAAGATGAAAGTTTTATGCCAGTATGTAGTAAGAGTTTCATGCAATTAACGTCATGGTAGAATTTGTTAGATATATGTAATGACAAATACAATGGTATATGTAGAATTTAAAAAAAAAATTAAAGAATTTATAAAATGATCATGAGTGTAGTACACTTGACGGTAGATGCCATGAATGAACTGAATGAAAAAGTTAAAGATCAATAGGTACAAACTAGGTAGTTCTATCTACCGAATTTAGAAAGATAGAATGTCATTAAGATACTTTCACGTTTTCAATGAACCGGACTGCCAAGTCCATTGATTTTAAAAGTATGACGAAATCAGGGACAAATTCAGGAGTCCCGTATTCAGTGAATAAATATTTATATGTATCTTAATATGTGACCAACTGACTTATTGTATAAACCAGACCAGTGTCAAAAAGTCCAAAAAATGGTCTAATTAGCCAAGCATATGTAACAGGAAGATATTAATGCTACCAATATCTAATGTGAATAGTAATAAGGTATAGCGTGAATACGAATACATTGTGTATTTCGTCATGTAAGTAAAATGTTAAAGTTTTCATGAACTATTTAATGTGCCACAAAAAACTGTGGGAAACAGTGACTGTGTGCGCATAGACCCGAATGAACGTTGTGTCAATAAACTGGATTCAGTGTGACCAAAAGTAACGTCATTTAAGGAACTATCATGTAATAAATAGCTTTCATGAAACGTTATAAAAGATACAACGCCAGAGACGTTGGTTTGATTATAGTAGCAGATGGATTACAGACCGTGGCAAACTGATAAGTGAGTTTCGGACGAGGACGTTACTTAACGCAGTCCAAGCACAGCTGATCTCAACGGACATCAGAAAATCAGTATCTCGCCAACTATTGGAGTGGAGTAAGTCAACAATGGGAATCCGCTCGCGCAAGCGAACAGAACAGCTGATCTGTGCAAGCGTGTCCGGAGATACCAATTCGTGACAATCTAGACAGTGTGGTGTGTAACAGAAGTAGTGAGACTGTGTAAACAGCGTAATATTAGGCACAGCAACTGTATGAAGCTATAAAAAAGAAAACGTTAACGTGAGACAAACTGTGAATTTGAACAGTGTCATGCAGCAATAAGAAATCGAAATATAAACTTCAACAAGAGTGTGACGAACTGTACTTAAACAGTGTCATACAGTGGGCTTCGTATGTATTAACGAGTGGACGATAAATGCATACGCAAAACTACATAAACTGGTGCTGGATGAAGCAATAAAACAGGATTAATAATCATGTGTTTTCCCATCCGCAGGAATAAAGATCTATTTATCTGTAATGAACTGATGCTGCTGTTATTCTTACATTTCATGAACGTCTGCTGTGGAGCGGTGTCGGAAAACAACTGCAAGGAGGGAGGAGACAGCGCACGTCCGGTACGAGGTTGTGTGCGGCTCGTCGCTGTCGAGCGTCAGCTGATCGCCCGCCTGGGTGACGTCACAATCTGCAGTACGCGCTGAAAGGGGCGCAATTCGGCGCCCACTCCCTCGTCACTTCACCAACTTAACAAGAAGGAAAAATAACGATGAACATTCTATTTTATGTAAAAACCTTGACGACAAACCAAATTGAAGGTAAATATGTCTGTATTTATGAATTTAAATTTCAATAAAGGCACAGTCTTTACAGTTCTGCCTTGGTTTTCCCTCGGTTTCCCAGTGGCTTTTACCTATATCGGGGAGCATAAAAAAATCATTCCGAGGAGAAATAGTAAAAATAGGTTGCTCTGAGATTTAGAGTAAAAGCATCCATATGCAAGAATTGTAAGAAAGCACATGTATTATCATAACTATCAAAATCACATGTGTCTGCAATGTCCTGTTTGGACGCAGGCAAACTTAAAACATACTAATATAATGATTAAATAACAACATGTATCTGTCATCACCTGTTTGGACGCAGACGAATTTAGTCAATAATAATGATAAAACAAATCACATCAATCTGTAGCCACCTGTTTGGACGCGGATAAACATAAAAATTAAATAATAAAGATTAAATCAAACACTTCTATCAACACCTATTTGGACGTAGACAAATGATAAAAGGAAGAATGCTATCGTGGAATGTCATTTACAAGACTGTATGTAACTATGCAAATTGCATTCCAGGTGCCTTTTATAGCATTGCCTCCGGTAAAAAATAGTAAAATAAATTGCAGAGACCTAACAATGGAGATGAGTTATCTGTGCTATCAAAATTACATATATTATTATCTGTGTTTTTTAGTAGAAGAAGGAAGAGTGTTTTTTGTTTCATTGTCTTGTCAGTTCTATGGTCCTCACTGACGGACGTTAAATTTTCACGGTCTGTGACTGATACAATTATTTGTAGTAGGAATATAATTTTGTTGAATACAAATGAGATTAATAATTGTAGTGCATATTTTTGTGAGTAGCTAGTACCTATCCTGTATATGACTCAGTATGTGATAATTAAATGTCGCCCTGGCCATATCTTTGTAGGCTCATTCAAATAGCGACGCCATTAATGACAACAATTATTTAAGTTCTTCCAACAGTCAGATAATGCTAAAAGTATAAAAAGAATAATTTTAATAACCTGAAAACGGCGTCCTGCAATATTTTTCAATTCATATTAGGCCAGAGGTACAGTTTTTATTAATAACAATATCAATAAATGCTTACGCTACCTTTGCACATAGGCAGTTATCCTGGAATATCCAGCCCCTCAGAAAAAATAATTAAGAATTGTTTAAATGTATTATCGCGTAAGCCGGCCGAAGTGGCCGTGCGGTTAAAGGCGCTGCAGTCTGGAACCGCAAGACCGCTACGGTCGCAGGTTCGAATCCTGCCTCGGGCATGGATGTTTGTGATGTCCTTAGGTTAGTTAGGTTTAACTAGTTCTAAGTTCTAGGGGACTAATGACCTCAGCAGTTGAGTCCCATAGTGCTCAGAGCCATTTGAACCATTTTTTTACTATCGCGTAAGAGTTAAAAAGTATTTTAATCCATCGTGAGTAGGACGGCTGTCTTCACGTTGGGATATGTATGCCGTTGTTGTTGTTGATAGCACTCTGAGAAACATCAGCCGTGGCTTTTAACAGACATAAAGGGGAAAAGGTTCATTATTTCTAACGGCCTGGTTATCGTTGCATGGATTATTCAGTCAATCACTTATTATCATTTAAAATTACGTGATAACGACACAGCACATTTCACTAACTCATTTCGTAGGAACGCTAGTATTTCATCTGCCACTTCTTTCTCACTCTGCGAAATTTCTTGGGTTCCCTTCTGACGAAATGTCAACTTCGGTAATTGTTGCTGTAGATATAATGCAATGTTTGCTTTGTTTATCGTTTCCATTGCTCTTCATTTTATCAACACCACTAGCATTGTAGAACTATCGTGAGTTAAACGTCAACTAAACGTTTCAACTATGCTCTGTAACCTCTTGCTGTGCTGAACATTAGGCACAAGGTGACAATCATTGATATATATATATATATATATATATATATATATATATATATATATATATATGCTGTCCATGATCTCCTAAATGGGTGTTTTCAGCTCAACATTGGTTTTGGGGTTATTGCTGTACACCTTTTCTATAATATAATCCCACAAAAAGGAATCGCATTTGTTCAGATCCGGAGAATATGGCGGCCAATCGAGTCCCATGCTAGTGACCTCTGGCTACCCCAGAGCCAGGATGCGGTTCACTGCTTCGATGGGGTCGTGCTCCGTCTTGCATGAACCACATATTGTCGAAATCAGCATCACTTTTGGTAAAGGGGATGAAATCATCTTTCAAACCCTTCAAGAACCGTTCGGTAGTCACCTTGCCCACAAGGAATATCGCACCGATTACTCCGTGACTGAACAATACACACCGCACAGTCACTGGTTGACGGTGAAGAGACTTCTCGATCGCGAAATGCGGCAATTTTGCTTATTGACGAACCCATCCAAATGAAAGTGGACTTCGTCGCTAAACTAAATCATGTGGGCGCATACTAATTCACGTCATGCTCCGCGGCCAACCATGCAGTTTGAGCTTCCTAACGCAAATCGTTCAGAAGTTATGACGATTTTATTTCATATATTCAACAATTGTCACACTGTATCTCTAGTCCCGCCTACTGTTGCCATTAGCAGTCAATAATATGGTTGCATGGTAGATAGTATGTGGGTTTGTCGAATACTGTAATCATCATTGGCATTTTGCGACCTCCCACTCAAGGGGTTCCTTGTTTGTTTCTTATCTCCCATACATCAGTGGCTAATCTCAATATCCATTGGTGACTCGTAAACAACACATCAGGTTGTCGAGAAAACAACAAACCTGCGTCCAACGGTTGAATGCAAACTTCAGACATTGCTTATCTTTCACGATGTACATCCACATGAGGATTACCATAACCTATCCGGTCCTTCGAATATGCGTATAAACACTAAACCATCTAAGAAATATGAAGAAACAAGCATTCCTGGTTGCGATGTTAACATTTTTTATCACTTCTCAATGACGCGTTTCACCTTTATTTAGGCACCTTCTTATTGCCTACATAGAGATGCCTAAACAAAGATGAAACGCGTCATTGGGAAGTAACAAAAAATTTTAACACTGGAACCAAGACTGCTTGTTTCTTCACGTGATACATATTGGTTGATGTCCAAACCCCTGAATGAAATGGAAACGTTTGACTAAGATATAATATGTGACTATTTCAGAATTCTAACGACCCATACTACACTTTGAATACATGTGATAGATCTGATAAGTGAATAGTGACAAGGGCCGAGTAATCCATTCATTAGAATATTTTATTTAAGGCCGTTTACCGTCATGCATTATATAAACTATACTTTTTTTTAATAAAGAAATAAATAAGGAAATGTAATTGATCATATCACGTGACTCTGTGAAGTGTAGTCTATCACTCGGTACTTACCAAAGGGAGTGAACCCGTACTTCTTGACCTACATAATACTACAATCGTATTCTTCATCATCTGACACCATAACAACTGACAGAGGTGATCGGGTTCACGCGTAAGATTAAAATTTCTGCTGACATATCCACCGAGAGTGCAGCATTTTTTACTATCGTGGCTCAAGCGTGTGGAGATGACAGGTGATGCTACCTCTATGAGCCATGCAGTCCGACGGTTTCAGGAAGGGTCACTCAGTTTTTCTTAGTGTGTCATGAATGTATGCGAGACGCTGCTCACCGCTATCGAGGGTCGCTTCAGATTTACGCAGCATCGCGATGGGACCCTTCAAGTTATTGTGCAACCTTACAAAGAATGTAAAATGGAAGAAGTAACTGGAAAGCATACCATGAATCAATTACGCTGAGAAAACCCAAGAAAAGCAATTCGGATCTCAATTACAGGCTTTGACGGCGGCTGTAGCCGAAGCTTATCAATAATGGAAAACGTAAAACAGTACATTACGCGATCTAGACAGTGTTATTCGCAAAGTTTCACCTAATAGGCGTGAAAGACCATTTATGAATCCCATAAGGAAAGTCAACACAGAGGAATTGTTCATTAATTTTTGAGTGAATTTCAGTGGCTCTATCTAATCTCTCTTACGTCCATCGAAAAGTATAAAGTTGTCACTTATTGCAAGATAAGTGGTACGCAGCTACGCCAAGCACTAGCAGCAGCAGCAGCAGCAGTAGTGATAGTAGTAATTTTAACTATCTGTGGATCGCTTGCACAAGGATTTGGAAATATCCTGAAATTACAGTTTAAGAATTTTAAAAAAATCATGCCTTATATTAGCCGATATGCAAGGAACAAGCCGTCATTTACCTAGGTTTCACTTACTGAGGAACCGAAACAATGAGCTTTTTTAAATGTTGCCCTTTATAAAGAGGTGTACGTAAGAGGGGCATTGAACAATAATGCAACACTGAAAGACAGAGAAACTGACGGTTTCGTCAGCTTCCACATTATCAATATTTGAGATGCAAATTATATAGAGAGATATGTAGATTTGATTTGAAAATAGTGTATTCCTTTATTCTGATTAACGATTATCGGATAGTGGTTGCCAACACACGAAGTACTTGTGGGCTTTTTATTTCTTGGAAATTATGTTTGGGTGGGCAGGCAATTTCACAAACAGACAGCAGATCAAAGCAGGCCAGAAGGTACCATTAACTTCGTGCATGTTGTGAAAGGTGACAGTGACACCAGGTCGGGCAGCGTTCGCTGAAGTCTGCTGTATGTACTCGACAGGGTGATGGAGCACCTTAGCCGACACAATGCAGACACTATGGCAGTCCGGACGGCTGCAAAGGAGTTGCTGGAATTCTGCATGAGGTGACTCCTGCCCCCACGTTCCTAAAGATTTTTTTTCTGTGGTTGGGTTGTAAGGTACAGACAGTAAAGGTACCGGAGGGCAGGCCGTAATGAGCCTTACGTGGAGAATGCAGGGAAGTCGGCGCCAGTCTGCCGATAGGAAAGCAATATACCCTTGGACAATATGCAGGCTCTGTGAAAGCTACAGGTATTTATGGCTCTATGCTTTCGCCAGAACACGGCAGACAAGGAGCGAGGGTGCATCGTCCGACACAGTGGCCGCTGTCAGTAGCACTGGCGGACAACACAACGACGCTGTTGAAATAAAATGCTAAGATCAGGAATCGGCCTCGGCGTGTGTAGGTCGCAATGTACTCAGTGAACGCAATGTACTCAATGAGCGGGAGGAAGACGATCTTCTGATTGCATAATTTTATGGATTCAGATTTTGTCAATCATTGTCATACGATCGCAGAAACGGATCATTGTGCTAATAATGTAGTAAATCAGTGAATAGGATGTCATTAAACAAGTTACTGTTATACTTCAGTGTAGCTACTGCATTCGTTTTGAGTGAGGATTTATAATAATAGACATTATGGTAACTTTGACTTTCATTACGTATGGATCTCACCTGCTCACAAAATTAAATTATGGTGTCACTATTCCACTACATTTCTATACTCTGTAGGGCCCTTATTTAGTTTTAATAAAAGACCCGTGCTTAAAAATTGATAGTGTACAGTCTTCATTCGGCATCTAATACTGATACAGCTTAATTACTTAAAGACCTAAACGGTGATGTAATACAATACTTTTTTTTCAACGAATTTCGATTTAAAACGTACGTAATTTGTTGTGAGACGTCGTGGAATATTCCCGCTTCAGTCCCAATAGTTTCTAGAAGTTCCAAGAGACGGCAGCGCTATAAACAGCCATAAAATGGCGTCTGTAAAGGTGGTGCATTTCAAGCAGAAACTCGGTATTGAGTTTCTTTTGGCGGAAAGCCAGAGCATCATAGATATTCATAGGCCCTTGCAGAATGTATACGTGAACAAAAGCATGGTGAGTCGTTGAGTGAGGTGTCCATCACAAGATCGCTCAAACCTGTCCGACCTTCCATGTGCCAGCTGACTGCACACAGCTGTGACTCCTGCGATGTTCGAACGTGTGGACACTCTCATTTGATGTGATCGACAGATTTTATTCACACACCTCGCTGTTCGACTGGTCGCCTCTATTGGCAGTGTTGACGCACTCGTCCACCAGTTCGGGTACTCAGAGATATGTGTTGGCTCGGTTCCTCACCACCTAATGGAAGACCATAAAGAGCAATAAAGGACCATCTGTACAGAAAGAAAACGGCAGTTCATGAACTGGAGCCACACAACATCTCCTCTGAAGTAAAATTTCAAAGCTGCACCCACAGCCGGTGAAGTCATGCCGACAGACTTCTGCGACTCTGAACGGGTTATTCTGTTTGATGTTCTCCCTCATGCTCCAACGATCACTGCTGTAGTGTATGGTGCTAATGTCAGGAAACTGAAGAGTCGACTTCATCGCGTTCGTACCAATAAAATGCAGACGAAGTTCCCCTTCTTCATGACAACACAATGTTCTACAAAAGTCTACGCATCGGACTGTTCTTCCTCATCCACTCTACATCCCAGAACCGCGCGGTCTGAGGCGTCTTGCTACGGCTCCCACGGGTCCCTCCGTCGGAGGCTCGAGTCCTCCCTCGGGCATGGGCGTGCGTAAGTCAGTTTATGTTAGACTAAGTAGTGTGTAAGCCTATGGACCGATGACCTCAGCAGTGTGGTCCCATACGACCTTACAACAAATTTCCAAATTTTCTAAATCCCATATCTTGCAACTTCCGACTTCCATCTGTTTGACCCAATGAGGAATACACCCCACTAGAAACAGTACTTGGATGATGGGGAGGTTGTTGATGCCTCTGCAGTCGATCAGTAGACTGGAGCTCCCAGTAAGATGGCGTAAGGCCGTCGCATTGAAAGGACAATATTGGGAAAATAGGTTTCTGTAGCCAAAGAAGCAGGGATTAATATGGTGTGTTGGAATCCTTAATAAAACCAACTTGCTTTCAGAAAAAATATTTTGTATTATTTATTAGACGCTCCTCGTAGTAACTACATGAGCAACGTCGTCTGACAGTCACCACTCCGCTGCCAGTTACCTCGCAGATGTCACGTTCGCACTCGCACTCGCTTTTGGCCACTCTTTTATCCGGCAGCCTCTCGCTGTCTGTGTCTCCAGAGGCGGACCGCTGAATGCGCAAACTAGGAGTTTGGGACGCGCCGTTGATCAATACGGCAATGTTCCTGTCGGACTTATACGGCCCCAGTCGCTATTCGCGGCCGCTGGATTAAATTGCGTTGTAAAACTGTATTACTTCTGGCGCGGGAGGTCCGCGCTGCGCTGCCGGAGACTCGTAAACACGGCCCCTAGCCCTACCGCCTACCCTCTACCGTGGCGTGGGGCCCCAGCTTTATAGTTCCTCAAGCCTGGAGGAAGACGGAATGCCACCGGAAAAACCACCGATGCCACCAGCGAGGTTTGGCTGGTGATTAGAGAAACCGGCCGGCATCTGAATCCGCGCAGGAAAATAAGTAATGTGTGTAAGAAACTGGTGTGAATATAAGTGAAGGATGTTTCATAATACAGGACATCATTGACAGTAGCAAACTCACCACTGAATAGTGAGTTCTTAAAGGCATTCTTGCTTTTAACAGTAAAGCTGCCCCTCCAGGCCCCCACTTCCATGCTAATCGTCGTCAAAGCTGTACTGTCATCTCAGCGAAACGTTTTGTTGCCATCGACGATTGGTAGGATATGGGTCTGTTGTGCCGACCATTTCTCTGGTTCCGCACACTCACTAATATGGTCCCATCCAAGAGATGGAAGATAAATACCTTTTTAAGGACAGCGGACAGAGGGCGAGTGTCATGGCCGGTAATAAGGCCAAGGCCTCTGAGGCCGTATGGACGGGTATTAGATCTTTAGTTCCCCACACCGACATTTCATGCATGGGTGCAAGCGTGTATTAGTCACTGGACAGTTAATATTGTCACTGAGCACCGACGTCAGCGGATTCGTTTCTAGTCGCCATCAGAGAGGTCAACGTATATATAAAAGCAGCCTCTCAGTACAGCTGATGTATGGGTTTAATCTGTGTTGTATGAATTATCAGCTCCCTCCTTGAAGCCAGGTGCTAGGCTGAATGAGCATAGCTAGCACAACCACACATTTATACTTATACACAGGGGTTCGTCGACGAATCGTTATCTGGGTTGTTAGGTTTGAACTCGTCATAGGAATGCCCCCTACGAAACAGTGTTATTGGCCGTTTCTTTCTCACCTATGGCTGTGATCGTAATTGCAACGGCTGAAGTATCTGATTAAATACCCTTCAACCTGATTAAATATTCGAAAGAAGATCCGTCTTCTCTAGAGAATATTTCTAATTAAAAGAAAAGTGGAGGAATATGTGAAATGCTTCCCCATCGGTTAGTAAAAATCTTGTTTAAGGTACAAGTGCCTACATGTGTAGTTTCTGCTTGAAAACACAAGAAAGAGCTCACACAAACTTTTTCCTGATAAATCAGTAATTGATTATTTTATGCACAAATATCGACAAAAGGATCCACAACCACGTTATGTGGTGCATCGGCCAAACCTCAGATCTCTGAGAGCACCGATGTTTCCCTCCTGAAACACTTGTGAAGCCTGGTAGTGCTACCCTTGCCTTAGTATGTAGTATTTTATTGACATACGGCATTCGAATTCGGGCACAGAATAGCCAAAAGACCTCAGAAGTTTATAAATATTGTAATAAATTGAAATTGTTTGAATCATGGAAATTAACAAGCAAACCACTCCATACCGGATGCTAAAAAATTCTGACTTGTTGAAACTCTTTATGATCGTTTTATGTTGAGCGTCATTTGCATATGAAATCGCATTGAACACGAATCAACAAAAAATGTAATGCTGCCGAACACTTCAAAGAAATCTTGAGTCTGGTTTCAAATGCCGCACTCATATAATTATACCTGGTGGTGACTTCAATCTTCTCTCGATATGTCGGCGAAAATACATGTTTAAAATAATTAGCAGGTATAAAACATCCTCCGAAATCGCACTAAATGTTTTCTCCGAAAATTAATTGAACAGCTGGTTGCGAAAACATACTCGACACCTTATCAACATATAATTTCTAGCAGATAGGGAACATTATGACGTATACATGGATTACTGGCCGCTAGGTCGTTGTAGTGAGGCTGAACAGCACAACATCCAAACCCATAAAAATTAAAGAAAAAATGTCTATTTAAAAAGTGTTTAAAAATTCGCTTAACGCCTTCCTGAGACAGCGTTCTTTATTTAAAAGTTATGAAACTGTAACCCAGATCTGGCTTAGATTCAAAGAAATAGCATCGTTAGCAATGGAGAGACTTATACCAAATAAATTAATAAGAGACGGAACTGATCAGCATCGTACACAAAACAGGTTAGAACACTGATGCAGAATCAGCAAAAAAAGCATGCCAAATTGAAAGAACGCAAAATTCAAATGATTGATGAAATTTTAAAGAAGCTCGAAATTTAGTGCGAAATAGAACGCGAACGCTTTTAACAGTTTCCACAACGAAACTCCGTCTCGGAATCTGGAAGAAAGTCCAAAGACATTCTCATCGTATGTGAAATAAACCAACTGCAAAACACAGTTAATATCTTCGATGTACGATAACGATGGTAATGTTACCAAAGTAGGTGCCATTAAACCGGACTTCTTAAAAACAGCTTTTCTAAATTGTTTCATCAAAGAAGACGAAGTAAATATTCCACAATTCGAATCAATTGACACACGTCACTGTCCGCACCTGATAGGCGGCGTAATTCTTATTGCTTTCGTGACAGCCACTGGGCCGATCAGTCTGTTGTTATTCCCAGCTAGGCACACGTGGAAAAAGGCTAGAACGTTTTATTTCACTTTTGACTTGAGCATAGCTGCTCTAAATTTTGACCATTGATTTTTAGAAATGTAATTTTACGTAAGTAACCTTTGTAGTTCATGAAAATCATCTTGATTAATATGTTTTTTGTCGTGCCTAATTTTCTATCTGTTATTTTATGTTGTTGTTGTTGTGGTCTTCAGTCCTGAGACTGGTTTGATGCAGCTCTCCATGCTACTCTATCCTGTGCAAGCTTCTTCATCTCCCAGTACCTACTGCAACCTACATCCTTCTGAATCTGCTTAGTGTATTGATCTCTTGGTCTCCCTCTACGATTTTTACCCTCCACGCTGCCCTCCAATGCTAAATTTGTGATCCCTTGATGCCTCAAAACATGTCCTACCAACCGATCCCTTCTTCTAGTCAAGTTGTGCCACAAACTTCTTATTTTATAGGGTTTATCAAAATGTCATTCTGACGAAGAATGAACCTAGGTCAATGTACGTAGTAGTTACGTGCAACCGGTTGGCTATATAATCCTATGTTGAAACTAGTATGCGGTTGCGGAGTGACAGCCATGTTAAAAATTGTAAGATTTTTAAGACTGTGACAAAATGGAAGAAAATTCTTAAGCACAGGTATGGCTGTTAACGTTATTTTAACATCAGAGAGTTCATGGAGGATCCAAAAACTTTTCAGAGCCTAATTAAAAAAAAAAATGAAAATCAGTGCTTTATACAACAGAAGGGAAGGTTAAATGAAGAGGCATATATTTTTTATCTTGAGCTCAATAAACTTTTTCGCTTACATTTTAATTTACATTTACATTTCGCTTTTATTTTAATTTTCAAATTGGTGCATTTTGTGATTTTATTAATGGTTGTTTGGCTAATCATAAGATCTTTTTACCTGTAGAAATCTTGTAAATAAGCCTGTTGTTAGTAGTTTTCAAAGGTCTGGGCATACATTTTTCGACAGAATTCTAAATGAGACACCAGAAGAAACGGCGTTTTTCGAAAAAGGACTTAAATACAATGTAATGCCTAACCTGTCAGATAAAAATATTGTAGAAAATGATTGTAGATCTTAAAATAGGCCTTGACAGCCGCAAAGTAGACGCTTCTCGACAAACGAAGGTAGCTCAGGTTTTACGTAGTATTTTTGAGAATCACGCAGTTAAAAACTCCTGTCAATATGATTGTCGTAAGAAACTGATTAAAAATATTAATGTCAAGCTGAAAGAAAACGAAGTCTGACAAAGGGAATGCTGTAATCATTGCTACTCAGGACGAATATGTGTTTGTAACTTCACAAATTTTTGTGGAGAATTATGTTTCGGAGCTAGATGAAAATTCGATCCCCATGATACAAAAAGAAATTAGGGTTGCCGTTAGCGGCACTACCCATTTTTCCAAACCATTTCATAAAAAACAGCTTATTAATACGAATTCACAGGCCCAAAAATTATGTTCCTAGTTTGAAGTACATAAAAGTCGCCATCTAACACGTACGATTGTGAACATTATGAACAGTGCATATCATGAGTTAGCAAGGTTCCTTTACGAAAAAATATAAAAAGTCCTTCGTTTTTCGATGATGATGATTGGTTTGTGGAGCGCTCAACTGCGTGGTCATCAGCGCCCATACAAAGTCTCTATTTATTACACAATCCAATTTTTTTCACAGGGAAATCTATTGTCGCGAATGATGATGATGATGATGATGATTATGATGAAATGATCAGGAAAACACACTCAGTCCCCGGGCAGAGAAAATCCCCAACCCGGCCAGGAATCGAACCCAGGACTCCGTAACCCACAGGAAGCAACGCTAGCCACTAGACCACGAGTGCGGACTTTGTTTTTCGAAATAATTATTCTATCATCAATAAAATCAAAGATCTGCAGTATGACAATTTTTTGCATTAGATATTACCAACCAATATACTAACGTACCTGTTCGAACAGCCATTGACACCATTGAAAAAAACTAACGTACTGTTAAAAAAGATATTTCTGATGAGCAAATCACTGACCTAACTGGTTTGCTAAGAGTAGTAGTGAAATACAACTATTTTGTTTTTAATGGAAAATTATACCGTCAACCTGACGGCCTGGCAATGGGAAAATTATTGGACTCACTGGCAGCCGTCTTGGCCGATATTTTCATTAATTCATCGGAAGAGAAATTCTTCAATAATTTTTCAGCTGCTGATCTTGGTCTTTTGTCTTGTGCTCAGTACTTCGCTACGTAGATGACATTTTGACCATATAATGTTGTTCCCAGGAAGGAATTTAGCGTTTGTTTGAAATTTTTAATAGTCTTCATGAAGAAATCAGCTTCACTTGTGAGTCAGAAGATAACGACCGATAGCTTAATTATTGGACGTCAGTATTGCTATTGACAACGACAGACTTTCTTTCGTATTTTTCGAGAAGCCACTAATGCAGATGAAATTGTGCCCGTTAGTTAAGTGAATCGTGATTCTCATAAGAAAGCACTTTTTCATTCAGCCATTAATTGTGCTGTCTCCGTACCTTTGCCACCTGACAAGCTTTGTGAAGAAACGATTGTAATAAAAAGTATTACAGTTAATAACGGCTATGATCCCACGTTAGTTGACAAGATCTT
Source organism: Schistocerca nitens (assembly GCF_023898315.1). Taxonomy (NCBI): domain Eukaryota; kingdom Metazoa; phylum Arthropoda; class Insecta; order Orthoptera; family Acrididae; genus Schistocerca; species Schistocerca nitens. The sequence continues at coordinate 418,459,475 of NC_064615.1, forward strand.
CAAAGTTAAAACTGACGATAAATTGACCACTTTAGGCAGCAGTACTATTCCTGATAGTAACGAGCACAAAAATGTTTTCTCGATTTCATTTTTACGCCCTATTTCGTATACGCTTCGTCGTCTTCTGTATAAAAAAATATAGATTCAAAGTTGCCTTTTCAATGAACAGTAACTCGCAAAAAAATCTCGTTCACAATCTCAAGTCCACAGTTGCTCCGATACACAATTTAGGAGTGTATAAAGTCATTTGTGATACGTGTGACGTTTATTATATAGGACAAACTGGAAGGTCTTGTAGTGTCAGGTACAAGCAACATTTGTTGGTAAAAAGACGCATTAATGTACACAATTCCACTTTTGCTGATCATCTGCTAATTTCTGGACATGCGTTGAAGTAATTTACAGTTCACGTAGAGAAAATAAAGGTCATAGGCTCGATGTACTTAGAGAGATGGAGATTTTCAAGCATATTTCTAAGAACGACGGCCTCATCCTCAATGAACAGTTACAACTACGTAACAAAGATTTTTTCAAAGGTTTCAATCCACTGCTAGCGAAATATTGATTGATTCCTCTATTTTTTACTATATTTTCCCTGCTTCTGGTTCCAAAACATTATGATCTTCTAATCTAATAGATATGAGCTGCTGAAGTTACCTTCATGCAGATATTTTCTGGATTTTACAGGCGCTTGCTATTTATTTTCTGTATCAGTCTGTCCTTTACTTAATATTAATTTCTGTAAAGCCTAACAGATTGCTCTGTTATATTTAATCTCTCTGACTACTGTGTATTTTCAGTCAGTCATTAAGCTCTCTGTCTTTTCATTTTAGAAATAACTGTCGTTTTTCCAGTTATGTCTGTTACAATGTTTCAATGGACACATGTCACTGTCCGTGCCTGATAGGCGGCGCAACTCGTAATATTCTCGTTGCAGCAATGTAAGCCACTCTAACGATCAGTCTGACGTTCCCAGCTGGGCGCACGCTTTGTTTCACTTTTGACTTGCGCATAGCTGCTCTCAGTTCTGACCATTGCTATTTAACAATGTAATTTTACGTAAGTAACCTTTGTACGTCATGAAAATTGTCATCTTGAATAATGTGTTTCTCAACATACCAAATTTTCTATGTATTATTTTCAAGGATTTATTGGAACCGCGCTGCTGCTACGGTCGTGGGTTCGAATCCTGCCTCGGGCATGGATGTATGTGATGTCCTTAGGTTAGTTAGGTTTAGTTAGTTCTAAGTCCAGGGGACTGATGACCTCAGATGTTAAGTCCCAAAGTGCTTAGAGCCATTTGAACTTTATTTTTTTTTTTTTTTAAGGATTCATCAAAATTTCATTCTGATGAAGACACCCCTAATACGCGACGAAACCTAGGACAATGTAACTACCAGCTATGTACACCCCGGTTGGCTGTATAATCCTATGTTGAAACTAGTATACGATTGTACTTGTTTTGTAAATGAAACCGCATTTTCCTGCTGTCACTTAATTTATTTTTCTCAGACGCGTTTTGCTTTTTTCTTGCTCTAAGGCATCATCAGTGGGATAATTTGCTGTGATATGTGTTTCCTCTCCTCCTATCTGGAGGTCGCACTACCACTTTAGGAAAGGAGGTTTTATTTACAAAACAAATATTTCTATGCATGCTGCGGACGATGGCCACGCAAACAATCTTGTTAGTATACGGTTGCTGAGTAACAGCCACGTTTAGAACTGTTAATGAAGATGCATAGGCATATTATTAAAATGGAAAGAAGTGTTACTAACTGACAAAGCAATAATCATTAAGGGAGTAGAAACCATAATAAAATTATAGCTGCCAACAGAGCGGTAATGGTGGACCCCACACCAAACATAATAACAATCCAAAGAATAGCCAAAATCACTTCAGTCATAGAAGACACGAGAAGCAACGTTATATATTCCATTCTTGGTCTGCAGACAGAAATTGTGATGCACAACGGTAATGTCAGCTACTTAAGTACCCCACAAACCCTAACTGGGTTAATAATACTAATGTTAATAATAATAATTTCAGTGGAAAAGGTACTGCACACAGTTACAAATTCACTTGATGCCTTCCTGAGAGACAATCTCCACTCCTTCCAAATTAACAATGTAAGTGTTGACAGAATGAGATTTTCACTCTGCAGCGGACTGTGCGCTTATATGAAACTTCCTGGCAGATTAAAATGGTGTGGCAGACCGAGACTCGAACTCGGGTCCCGAGTTCGAGTCTCGGTCTGGCACAGAGTTTTAGTCTGCCAGGAAGTTTCAATGTAAGTGTTGACCAGATATGGCTTGAATTCAAAGAGATAGTACCGACAGCAATTCAGAGATTTATATCAAATGCATAGGAGGTGACTCCCTTTGGTACACAAAACGGGTCAGAACACTATTGCAGAAATAACGAAAAAAGCAAGCCAAACTTAAATGAACGCAAAATCTCCAAGATTGGTGGTCTTTTACAGAAGATCGAAATCTAGCGCGGGTATCAATGCGAGATGTTTATAATAGTTCCCACAACGAAACTTTATCTCGAAGCCTGACACAAAATCCAAAGTGATTCTGGTCTTACATAAACTGCTAGCGGCAAGACACAGCCAATGCCTTCTTTGCTCGATAGCAATGGAAATACTATTGATGGCAGAACTGTGAAAGCAGAGTTACTAAATACAGCCTTTCGAAATACCTTCACCAAAGAAGACGAATTAAACATTTCAGAATTCGAATCAAGAACAGCTGCAAACATGAGTAACTTAGAAGTAAATAACCTCGGAGTAGTGAGGCAACTTAAATCACTTAATGAAAGAAAGTTTGCTTTCAGAGTATCCTGATGCAATTGCTCCATGCTTAACAATCATATACATCCGTTTGCTTGTCGAATGATCCCCACCCAAAGACCAAAAAGTTGCACAGGTCACGCTAATATTCAACAAAGGCAGTAGGAGTAATCCACTAAATTACAGGCCCATATCATTAACGTCGATATGCAGCAGGTTGCGGAACATATATTATGTTCGAACACATGAATTTCCTCGAAGAGAACGGTCTGTTGACACACAGTCAACATGGATTTAGAAAACATCATTCTTGTGAAACACGAGTAGCTCTTTTCACACACAAAGTGCTGAGTGCTATTGACCAGGGAGTTCAAATTGACTCCGTATTTCTAGATTTCCAAAAGGCTTTTTACACTATACCACTCAAGCAGCTTGTAGTGAAATTGCGGGCTTATGGAATATCGCTTCAGTTATGTGACTGGACTCGTGATATGCTGTCAGAGAGCTCGCAGTCCGTAGTAGCTGACGGAAAATTATCGAATAAAACAGAAGTGATTTCTGTCGTTCCCCTAGGTAGTGTTATAGGCTCTCTACTGTTTCTTATCTGTATAAACGATTTAGGAGACAAAAAATGGCTCTGAGCACTATGGGACTTAACATCTGAGGTCATCAGTCCCCTAGAACTTAGAACTACTTAAACCTAACAAACCTAAGGACATTACACACATCCATGCGCGAGGCAGGATTCGAACCTGCGACCGTAGTGGTCGCGCGGTTCCAGACTGCAGCGCTTTAGGAGATAATTCATCCATCTTAGGTTGTTTGCAGATGATGCTGTCGTTTATCGTCTAGTACGCTCATCAGAAGATCAAAATAAATTTGCAAAACGGAAAAGATATCTGAACGGTGCGAAAATTGGAAATTGATCCTAAATAATGAAAAGTGTGACTTCATGCACATGAGTGCTAAAAGGAATCTGGAACATCGGTTACACGATAAAATCAGTCTAATCTTAAGGCCGTCCATTCAACTAAACACCTAGGAACTGCAATTACGAACAATTTAAATGGGAAAGAACACAGAAAATGTTGTGGGGAAGGCAAAACAGAGATTGCGTTTTATTGGCAGAATACTTACAAGATGCAACAGGTCTACTAAAGAGACTGCCTATACTACGCTTGTCCGTCTTTTTTGGAGTACTGCTTCGCGGTTTTGGATCACTTGTCCGTCTTTTCTGGAGTCCTGCTGCGCGTTTGGGGATCTTTACCAGATAGGATTAACGGAGTACGTCAATAAAGTTCAAGGAAGAGCAACATGCTTTGCATTACCACGAAATAGGGGAGAGAGTGTCTCGGATATGATAAAGGATTTGGGATGGACACCATTAAAACAAAGGCGTTTATCGTTGCGGCAGAGTCTCCTCACGAAATTTCAATCACCGACTTTCTCCCCCGAATGCGGACATATTTTGCTGACGCCGAACTACATAGGGAGAAACTATCATCATAATAAAATAATGGATATCAGAGCTCCCGTGGAAAGATATAGTTGTTCGTTTTTTCCGCGCGCTATTAGAGAGTGGAACAATAGAGAATTATTGCGAAGGTGGTTCCATGAACCCTCTGCCAGGCAATTGAGTGTGATTAGCACAGTGTTCATGTAGATGTAGAATAAATTGTTTGTACCATGTTCGGAAAACTATATTTGACCCTGCTTAAGTCGGACGGTCGGTCAAAGAATGGGTAGACAGGGAAAGGTTAATTTGATAAGATATGACAATGGTAGTAATGTGCAAAAGAATTAATTGTTGACAACATAAACTGTATGCCACAGTCGGCTATACTTGCAACGGATGGAGACATACATACAAAAATAGACACAGGTGCTCCTGTGAACGCAACTTTTCTAAACTGTTTTGAAACATTGTCAGATGGTTAAGCTTCCCACTATGACAATCAATGGATGCAGGGTCATGAGAGGTATAGGCATACGATCTGAGATAATTAAATGGCAGACCGGCAATACACTAACTGTAGTAAATGTGACAATGAGGGTCACATTCCTTGTAGTAAGGGCATTAACCATGGACTGTATAATATATATTGATTTCTTGCGTGAGAAAAAGGCTATAGTGAACCAATCCATGGGGAAATGAAACTTTTATGTCAATAAGTTGAAATTGGAGACTAAGTTCGTCAATACTGACACCAATCATGGAAAATATTGCCACAGAATCAAAGTAGAGTACATGGATAAAGAGAATACGAAATCATTATAATAGTACCTTTCCAAAATAGTGAATTGAATACAGAACAGCATATTCAGTTGAAGTTGTCAAAACCTCAATGTTCGACTAGGATTCCAGGATCAAATTTAGTTAATGTTTTATTGAAATATGCTAAAGTATTTGAAGAAAGGTTATTTCTGTCATCTATACGTTCTACCTCACGAACCGTTCTGCCTGCCTTCCTATTCACCCCTTGATCAAAACGAGCAGCTATTGTAAAGAAGATGTGAAAGATGATGATAACTACCTACTCTCCTATCTGAGTACATTAAGGATAAAGGGACTAAGGGACTTGAAAATATATTATGATTAAATAAGGTTCACAGGAAGTGTGAAAAGTATGATGACATGTAAGTATCGAAGTGTGAATGTAAATGGAGTATTAAGTGTAGAGTTAAGTTATTCCATGAACCAGTTTATATTTTATTAACTTAATATTCATGTATACATATAGATACCTATTAAGCTTTTTATCAGACTCCATAGAAATAGTAGAATTAATTAATCCCAAAGAATGTGAATGATTTAAAAAATGTTCAAAGATGTGTGAAATCTTATGGGACTTAACTGCTAAGGTCATCAGTCCCTAAGCTTACACACTACTTAACCTAAATTATCCTAAGGACAAACACACACACCTATGCCCTAGGGAGGACTCGAACCTCCGGCAGGACCAGCCGCACAGTCCATGACTGCAGCGCCCCTAGACCGATCGGCTAATCCCGCGCGGCAATGATTTAAATCAAAACTATAAGACCATTCATGTTTATTAAAATGTAGATTTCAAATGAGGTGCTGAGAAGCTATTTAGAGACTGTATATTCATACTTTTATGGAAAGAACTTAATAGAAAAATTTTCATTTTTTATTCTTTCTATTCATAACTATTATAATGAAAGTAGAAGGAATAATAATTGTGCATGGAAATGTGCATACTATTTGAAAATAAGGACATAAATGTTAAGCAGTTTCACTTGGGTTTGTGGTCAGAATAAAATAATGATCAAGCACAGTGGTTCTCAGACTTTTTTTCTCGTGGCCCCCTTTCACTAGAAAAAATAGTACAGGCCCCCCAGTGTATTGTTATTACTACATAAAGTCAGATTTTATATTTTTTCCTTATTATGTTTACCAAACTCAACCTAAAGGATTTTACGCAGCAGAAGTCAAAAATAACATGGATTATTAGAACGAAAATACAGAATAATTTTTTTTATCTTTATCACGTTTTCATTATTCAGAAACTATGAAATGAACATTATTTACAATTCAGGAAACAAGAATTACAAGAGCAATAAAAATTTAAATTAAAAAGTTCAGTGTGATGGATGAGCTTGCTTTAGAGAACAAAGTTTCTCAAGACGTGGAGGAATAGCAGAAAGAGCCACTTGAAGTTCTTTGTTTACATTTAACTTTGAACGGTAGTTCGACTTCATAGCTGACAAAGCTGAAAATCCGGTATTGCACAAGTATGTTGTTGCAAAAGGAATCAGGATCTTTATTGCATTTTGGCTTAGCGTTGGGAAGTCCTTGCTAACATGTATCCAAAACTAATTAAATTTACTCTTCAGTGACGTATCACAAGTGAGTTCAACAAGTTGTTCTTGCTCTTCTGTATTTAGAAACGATGGCCCACGAACATTTATGAATGGATTTTTAATCCAATTAAATTTATTAAAACCATTGCTCATATATGCCTCAAAGTGATTTTAATGTTGCTAGATGATGAAGAAAGCAAGCTTTTATCGCCATTTGAAGTATCAAATTATCTGTATCCTCTAACAATGACACTATAGTAGGGAACATTTCTAGTATGCCACTCTCCATTGGGTTTTTCCACAGCTCTGATTTCTTTATGAACGCTTCACCTTTTCATTCCCCTTGATTACCATGAAGTGAAGTGTTAAGAATATTTAGTTTCTGAAAAATATCAGTAAGGTAAGACATTTTAAATAAAAGATCTCCGTTGTTGAAACAGTCTGCCAAAGATTGACTTCTCTCCTTTAAAAAACAAAATACCTCATTCCTCAGTTCAAACATTCTTTTCAATACTTTACCCCTCGAAAGCCCTCGAGCATTACTAAAAAAGAGCAACTTAGTGTGTTCATCACGCATCTCCTCACATACCACTTTAAAAAGCCTTGAATTTATACATTTCGCCTTAATAGTATTAACCCTTTGCATAACTGCTTGCACAAGTTCAAGAAAGTGCGTACTAAGTTCTTTAGCGGCCAGAGCCTCCCGATGTATCATGCAGTGAGTCAGTACAACTACAGCTTTAACTTTCCCTTGCAATCCACCATTAATTCCAGGCATTGAGCGATCTCCGCCTGCGCATACTCCAATGCACCTATTCCATGATATACCGTTTTGATAAAAAAAAAAAATGTATTGAGCATGTCAAAAAGGCTTTCAGCTGTAGCTGGTTTCAGTATCGGCTGACAGAAAATAAATTCTTCTCGAATGCTAAATTGAACAACGAAACGAACATAAGCAATCAAATGAGCATCTTTATGAATGTCAGTTGTTTCGTCCACTTGAAGTGCAAAATAGTTGTTACGCAATTGGTCGATTAACTGCTCGAGTAAGTCGTCAGAAATGTCTAAAATTCTTCTATGCACTTTGTCATTAGAGAGAGGAATACTTTTCAACTGTTGATCAAATGAGTAGCCAAAAATTGTTGACACTATTTAAATCGCTGCTGGTAAAACCAGAGTTTCTGCAACCGTGTGTGGTTTCTTAAATTTAGCGATTCTATCAGAAATTGGGTAAGAAGCTAAAAGGGCCTTAGACGTTCATTCGTCGTTGTAGCAAAGTTCTTCTGGGTAGATAATAAAACATTAGTTTCCTGACAAAAAAAAATCTTTTGGTTTTCCCGTTAATTCAGGATGTTTGGTTTCAGGAGGTCTATTTCACTTGTTAGGTTTCATGCTAACAGAAGCTAAAATCGTTAAACAAACTACACACCGCGAACGTTCTTCACCAATGATTGCAGTTTTTGTGAAGCCTAGCAATAAACAGTTCCCATCATACCTCCTCGTTTTCGTCTTTGGAGTCTCTCCCTCCCCTCAGCCAGTTGACTGGCCACTGCTGTCTTGATGTTTCTCACTAATAAGGAACCGCTTCATACTGAAGTCTTCCTCGCAAAGTCTGTAATTATAAGACTATAATTATAGTCGTCACTGTAAGGATACGTTGAGATACACGAGCCAAACCTTGCACTGCGCGGGGTGGTTAAGGGAACAGTAATGGCGGTGGCAACAAAGGGTATTCCGCTGACTATCGTAAGAAAGCAACACCACCTAGGAACAAGGCCTACACAGCTCGCATGGTGTGGAATAGGTGGCGTTGAAGTCGCGCAGCTCAACCAATCATTTGAAACAATGCTGAAAATGTGAGAGCGGTTTCATTGTCGTCGACCACGACTGGCGTTAACACGACGTCGGGCGAAATTCAGACCAGATCAGCGGCATGTCGTTTGTTCGACAAAAGACAAACCTAATTGCTTGCTACTAAGAATATACATTTTTTACCTAACATAACGCGCCCCCTTCGCACGCCGTTCAGCCCCCCCCCCCCCCCAAACGGGGTCGCACCCCACAGTTTGAGAACCACTAATCAAGCCGTTTAAGTGCTACTGACATGTGAGCTATCGAGTATAATCTAGTATCGAACCGTGAGTCATTCTATGACAACCGAAAGATTATTAACACGTTGCACTCTAGAGCGTTTTAGTGTTTGCTTTTCATGTTTGAGTGATTTGTTCACCATGTACTATCCAGATCTTGAACTGAAATGATAAGAGGTTTCGGACAAGGGTACATTACTCGAGTACAAAGGAGCTGAATGCTGAAGGCATTTCTTATGCTCCTAAGCATAACAGGTTTTCTGGTACAATCTAATTACGAGAATTGATTATCGCTAGGTAAATATAATTTCGGTTCTGTTTTAAGGTGGTGGTCTTTTGAAAGGCTTGCAGCTATTGACGATATGGACTTAACACATATTTCATTAGGGAAAGTTTAACTGTATAGTAACAAAAGCGTGAAGTGAATGAAGACACAAAGCAAAGTTGTAGACAGCCTGCAAGTTGATTGGTGGCAAATTAACACTAACCGTTAGCTGCGCTGTAGTGTGTGAGAAGCTAGTCAGTTCTTGAGTAATGAGCATGTGAAGGCAAAACCCCGGATGTGAACACCAACCACAGTGTCTGTCAGGGGGAGACTGTTTGTTCTCTATAAGCTGCGTAGTCCGAAAGAACTGGAACTGATTGTGCCAGAACGGTCACCACAGCCAGTAAACGACTTGGTCATGAAAACAAGGGAAATCACATATTCCTAGGCTGTGCTATGTGCAACGAACAAGTCTAATGCAAAACTACAAGGACGCTTGCGAAGTACGTGCAGTGACTGCAAACTGCTGGAACATGTAAATAAAAAACTATATATTTACTCTACGAGAAACCTGATAACAGTAATACGGTTTACCCAAAATTCATTAACAACCACCTCCTCTGATACAAACCGATACCAGAGTTTAGCTAATTACTTGAATGAGAGTATCAGAGTAACTCTGCCCCTCTGATTGTTTAATCTGTTTTCGTCCACAGGAAATTTTTGTAAGTCCTTAATAAATAATTATACTGTTTGAAATATTTTATATACTTCGCTACCGGTTGTCATGTAGCGCGACTGAAGTTTCTTCTTTGAACAATCTACACTCGTGGACTTCACAACACAAGAAACCCTTGCCGAAATCCGGTCACCTATTCCATCCGACTTCATCCTATCGTATCCCATTGCACCTAACTGCTTCTGCTTGTTATGTACGACTACTTCGAAATATTGCTGTTAATCACAAATTTGTTTATAACCAATGTGTGTCAAAATGTTCAAACAGCGAAGAGAATGGACGCTGTAGACTAATGAGAAAACTAGCAAATTCCAGTTGTAACTTCTTAAAATAAAAATGCAAACCGTTGATCATAATTTAACACAACTTTAAATTGAAGTTTCAAGTACACAAAATGAAAAAAAAAACTAATCTCGTATACGAACAGTTATTACATTGTATTTCCGAAACAAGCTTTAATTATTACGAAAATGACTCTTAATAATGAATATGCTGTAACTGTAAAAAATGTTCATCAAATGTCAACTTCTAGACTAAGAGGATATTTTCTATAAGTAAATACTTCATGAGCTTGAAGGCCTAGTCCTTGTTTTTGTCGGATTTTCCTAGGAACTGCTCCCGAATGGAGAGACAAATAATAAATAACCAATGTCATGGTTTAGTTAGAAGCTTTCTACCTCATAAACATCCAATTATCAGTACAGATACTGCGACATGTAAGCTACTAGTGAAATATCATCATTTTAATAATGCTAACGGAAAATTTATATCAACGCCTAACAGTCTACAATCTGAATGTTTCAGAAAGAAAATTGATATACCAATATGTAATTTTTATCTCGTCTGAAAATCAATCATAAAAATAAAACTGTGCTAATATCAAAATATCCCAGCAACATCTTTTCTTTATTTGTGTGTGAGGAATGTTTCCTGAAAGTTTGGCCGTACCTTATTGTAACACCCTGTATATGTATGGTACCCTCAGCTCGTATTTGGTGTGAATGATCAATAACGAAATTCGGGGTCGGCATGACACGTCGAGCACCCTTCGTCGTTTGTCTGCCAGGGGGCTGACAGAGGGCAGCTTCCATCTTCCGTGTTGTGTGGCTATGAGGCAACACCCTGGGCGGATTAACTCTGCTCTTCTCCTGTGATGGCAGACCGCCAACCTTAATCCTTTCAGGTACAGTGCGGCTGGTGGCCGACGTGGTATTATTGCGGTTATTATTTCGCTGAGATGGTGCGAGCGTTACATTTGGAGGCTGAGGTCGGACGTTGAAGTGCAGTCAGATGTTTAAAGGTTCGCGCATCTGACCGCAAGGAATGTCCATTTAACATGGAGCAGAAAAAGAGTATGTCACGAAGAGGAGATAAGCGTCGAAATGATCGCAATTCTTCCAGTGCTTTGACTCAAAGCCTGAAGACCGGTCTACAATAGGTTGACGTGCCTCCAGATTGCAGACTCTCGCTGTCTGTCTCATCCTGTGCATTTCTTCCGTCTCTGTATTGCTAACTCACTGACTGATCACTAAATGACGTCATTGTTCGTTGATTTTCTTCTCACCAATGACTGACAGCTCGATTGATGGTCACGTTGATCATTATCTGATTGTAAGACTGTTTGATCTGCTGGCTGCAATAGCTTGGCAGCTTTGTTACTAGACTCCCTCACTCTGTCCACCAGAGCGCCGAAATTTCCCTTTTATCGTCTTGTCTTTGATGTGTTCGGTTTGCAGTCCCACCCAATGGACAATGGATGTTGTGTTCTGCGTCGTTCTCATTTAGAGCCCTTGTTGTGGCATCTATGAGCATTGGTACGCTGGTAAACATTGCTTTAAGTGTTTATCTGCATTCCAGCATTGTCAAAAAAAAAGAGAACTGCCACACAACAACAAATCTGCTAGTTTATAACCGGATGCCTGGGCAGGTTTTTGACTCAGTAGTAGCCCTATCGTTGTCCGTCACACGTTAGACGCTACAACCCTTTTCAAGCGAAGACAATTATCTGGCTATTGGAAATGTCCCACGTGTTAGTTGCTGCTCGAGTGGTCCTATATTTCGAGTTCCTGGCGGCGAAGAATTACAATATAAAGACGTGAGTCATTACTACGAGCTTTGCACTGAATGGAAATCGTCCGCCTTCCTCATTGATGTCTCGATTTATTTCGACTCTGCCTGAAGCATGCTGAACAGGGATTAATCTGACATAGAGCCTTCGCTATTATTTGTCCTGTTAGATGTTCGCTAAAGTTCAGATTGGGTTTTTGTGACGCCAGGGAGAAACTTGGCCTGATTTGCTCTATAGTGCGATTCAATTTTCTTATTCATAGTAGCATCGTTACGTTGATGTTCCGAAGTAACGACAAGCGCCGGCACGAAGATCGAGAATGATACAGCAGAGAAGGCTGTGAGGCGACGTCAGTCAATAGCTCAATGACTAGTACGTAACCAAGACAGGAGCGGCCTCTGCACGAAGTGAATAAAAGCGACGCGCCGCCTAGCCTCGGGCACACTTGTAGATCCGGAGTAGAAGACGCGCACTAGTAGGGCCAGGCAAGAAGAGCCGCAGCGATATTAACGATAGCAGTGACTTCTGAACTCGCGTGATTAGCTTGCATGGAAATTGCGTATATCAAAGGACACTGATTATTTGCATTTCACCAATTGCTTGAGACCCATCATGTAGAAACGGAATTTACGTATTGTCAATTCAATTATAGTAATAAACTTCATTAGTATGATTTGTTTGTATTTTGTATAGCTATCCGAGAAAACAGCTTCGTAGGCAGGATCCCACAATGACGACGAGTTATCAGAAGAATCCAGTGCCTGGCGGCCACGGAATTTCTGTAATGTTTTGCTGGCGCCTTACTTCTCTCTTGTCTTTTCTTTGCAGGGACGTTTATTAGATTTAACAGTCTTTTTTGCTAATCAGTGTTTTCAGGTGGGCATTGCAGAAACTTTCTTTGATTTTGTACTTCTTTTTCTTGTTTGTCTTGCCTGTTTCTTGCATTTGCCTCTTCCAATATTCCCGCCCCCTGCTCAGGCGCCACAGCCGCAAGCGTTAGATGCAACACAGCTAATACAGATGTTTCAGTTGCAGATGCAGCAAATATTCCTAGTTCGAGTCTCGATCCGGCATACAGTTTTAATCTGCCACGAAGTTTCAAATATCTATGTTACTCAACACGGTGCAGCAGCTGCTGGGCAACGCTGCACGCCCGATGGAAGATTGAAACGTCCCCTTTTGAAAAATTATGACTGTGCTTAAACTGACACACAATATTTTTAGCGCAACGCAATCTATCAAAGATCCCTGCAAAAGAATGGCCCTGAGTAACATTAAACTATACCTTTCACAAATCACTTACCTCACAAAAATCTTCATTACTCGAACTACTGCAATACAGCGAGCGCCACTACTGCCAGCTAAATAAAAGATTCAAACTACGGAAGGCACTAACTACTGATAGGGATAGTTAGCAAATGAAAGATATTAATAGAGAACAAACAATGTATTTACCTTAATAGTCATAATATATATAGCAGTTCATGACAAATTACAAAACTCCACCATCTCTCTCCACACATCCACCACTGCTGGCGGCTCACCTCCAACTGCGCAACGCTACGCGCTGTTAACATCCAGCTGCCCAACACTACAATGGCAGACAACAATGCAAACTAGCCACAGACTGCACACAGCACAGCCAGTGATTTTCATACAGAGCGCTACGTGGCGTTACCGATAAGAAAACCTAAACAGCCTACTTACATAGCCCCCATGCTCCCCACAAAAAATTTTACAAATTGTTTTGGGCAGTGGCCAATAATGATTTGATAAAATTTTTCATAATTACAATCACAAAGATATCAAATTATTGATACAATGTTGGTCAAAAGCTAAAATTTTCTCACAGTCCATAAAGACAGTCCTGATCATTCATCACAGTAAAATTGCAGTGTTTTTCTCAAAGTCTGAGCAGTAAAAGAAAATGCACACGGAAGTAGTGGATTTCCATGTAGTCTTGAAGAAGTAGTGTTGTCCTTCCAACGGAAAGACAGTGCTGACTCTTGACATGCAGACAGGTAATGGGCCACAACAGAGCAGACCCACAGCAGAGTCAGTCGAAGTTTTGAAGAATATTGGTAGGTAGGTCATCACAGAGTAGACCCACTGTAGTCCTGGTAGAGATTGTGGTATTGGTGGGCCACCAGAGGTGCAGACCCACTGCAGTCCTTGTAGAAATAATGGTACTGGTGAGTCAGCAAAGGTGTAGACCCACTGTAGTCCTCGTAGAAATAACTGTATCGGTGGGTCATCAAAGATGCAGACCCACTGTAGTCCTTGTAGAGATGGCCAGCAGCCATCTGTTGTGATTGTGCAGGTGCACAATCACCATTGAAGAGTCTTGCAGATAATATAGCAAGTCCAGAACCACCACTTGTGCACTCACAAAGTTTTTTGGAATTGTCCTTAGAACCAGCAATGCTGTTATCCAGTCCCTTGCTGAATTATTAACACACGTGCAAACACTAACAGTCCCTACTTCTCACATATTGTCCATATACTATGACCAACAGAAACGTGTGCAGTGAAATGGAACTTACAAGTTAATAATATGATGAACTGGTGTAAATTACAATTTTATAACATACGAATACAAATACAAAGGTACAAAGTACATCATTAAAAACATAATAATACAGATAACATTTGTAGTACAGGCTTTACAAAAGAATCGAAAGAACATATACATCAGTGTTACAGGAATTATGACATGAATACATACATAAAAGATCAGAATAACTTTCGAAACATCAACTTCACACATGTGCATTAAAACAGAACAGAATAAATAATGTCTAAGCATATTTACAAAGTAAATAACATATTATTAATGCCAATTGTATTTGAGGATAACAGTATTCCTCATCATAGTGAATGTAGCTTAGTGTTAGAAGAGAAAAAAAATTCGATGAAGCAGTACACAGAGACAGGAAGAAAACAAATACACAAGGGTACGCAAACACATAGGGGAATAACACAATGGAAAGGACAGGGTTCGTTTTCAGTGTAACATTTGGTACTGCAGTATTTTGCGAACAAAACCTTTTTTGTTCTTGGAGATCTCCCTTCGTTCTTCATTATTTCCAAAAAGTCTTATCTATACCTTCTTTCTGTACTTTTCTCGTATAGCCTCTCAGTGCATTTCTTCAAATTCATCGCAACTCATTCTCTTATAGGCTACCCCCTCTTAAGCTAACTTAAATCTACTGAGCTCAGATGCTAAATTAAGGGACGACGCAATGCAGCAGCACAAAACAATTAACACAAACAGCAATGACAAAAAAATGGAAAATTGCAAAGCAAGCTACAGTAAATCTAAATTACCAAGCAATGCAACATTACATCTAATATGAGCCAATGTGCAGCAACAAGAAAAATAAATCAGTAGTAAAACTAGCTTAGCAGAGTAACACAAAGCCAAATTCAGTAACACTGTGCCTGGCAAACAACAGCAGCAAATAAATAAAAAAACTTATATCTAAACATGACATAGCTCAAGCAGAAAAAATATTACACTAAAAATGGCCATGTCTAATACCTATGTCACATCTTAACACTAGAGTGATGCATCACGAGAACTTACACTAGCAGATAAGTTACCAAATCGTAAAGAAATTATTTATGCAATTCCTGTGAAGGGAAATGTCTATTTATGTGCCCTCGTTTTCTTGGAAGTAGATCATAAATTTCTTATTGACTGGATCTGTAGGCATAAAATAACTATATTAGTACATATATTAAATTTTATTTTAACTAATGCTGCAGTGCAGCTAGAAACTAGATATTAAAGAAAATGAGCAAATATGTACAAAGGATGGCATGAAACATCATTCATTAGCCATATGGCATTTCATAAGGCAGTAAAAATTCTCTCAATTCTCGAGAAAGACGCTTGTCATAATCAGGTGTGCAGATGTAAGTATCTTTCCAAGTAATGAGCGTGTCGTATTTGCGGTGCTTTCTACAAAGGAATGTCAATAGCAAGGATAATGGCCTCCCTTTTTTTTCTCTCCACCTAATGGCTTTCTTTTGTCAGACGACTACCTCTCAGCTGGGCGCCCAAAACGCATTACGTCAAGGTCACTTACCTTTCTAACTGAAATATTTACAACAGCAGTTTCCGCTACAGTGACAGTCTCATATAAAAATATTTTCACAGGTTGAGAATTTGCATTACAAATGTGTAGAAAATAAAATCCTTTAAATATAACAGTGTCCAAAAAATTTTCGCCAGCATTGTGATACATTCACGCATATACACACATTTCATAACTTTTAAAGTACGATTCTTGGTTTCCAACAACCTTTTTCACAAACCAGAGTCCCTAACCACTACTCATTATTCCTTACCTTATTCGTCGACACTTCTTCAATATTTCATCATTACAGATATGTAGCATAATCAAATAACTCATATAGCATCAGCTTACTGATCATAAACATACCGCAACAGCATAATACACATAGTCATCGTAATAATAACATCATAACACCTCAGTCAACTCTCAAAATCGTCGTAGCTTCCTCCAATAATTTCAAAACCTAAAAAAATTCACTGCTCATGTCAAAAGTGTCATCTGTCTCAAACGCACTTCAAAAATCATGATCCCATACCAAATACATCATTCAAAGCTCTCATAGTATCACAATGGTTCCGAAAAAGTACAGGCAAAATACAGTTTCATAAGTGTGAAGTTATCCAACTGTGTAATTGCGTAAACATCTGTCACTGATGTACAAAAAAAATGTTTGTTTCTCTGTTAAATAATCAGATAGCTGTATAATTTATGTGTTAGAGAAATATGGTACCGATGTGTAAAGTTGTATAAGCAAATACCATATTAGCTAGGGCTCCTTGTGCTTGCCAAACATATGGTACATGAAGTAAGCGTGTACCCCCCTGAGGATTAATGTAATTATACCCTCAGCTGTTAGAGATTACAGCAATGGAATGAAATGTATCACGGAAAATCTTTGTATCATTGTACTTCAAATATCTTTAAAAATAAATGATTTAGTACAAAATTAATCACTCAAATACGTGTACTGTAGCGCTAAATGTGCGTCTTGCTGTAAGATAATCTCTGTGGAAGTGTCGTAGTTGTTTTCCTCTGAAAGCTAAGTTCTGCAAAAGCCAATGTACTTACCTCATGATAAACAAAAGTGAAATGCTTTGCGTATAGATATCGTAGTTATTACGTACAGTACCGTGATCAAGAAAGTACTACACTGTAACGTATTGTTGTGCTAATAAAAAAAAAGGGCTGTCTTATTGTAGCTGTACCACAAAGTCACTCTTAAACATGTTTTACTTTCCAGAAGAATTCAGAAAAACTGTGCAGATATAAAGCAGATACAGCACAAAAGCAACAATGTAAATTGTGCCACACATTAGTAGCGTCGTGATATAATTGTGTAGCTGTCAAAGAAACCAAGTGCTAAGTCATCTTTAATCCCACAGAAAGTACTTCAAATAAAGAATGTCTTTTCAAGTAAACCAAAATGTTGCATGAAAATCTCATTAGCAGTGCCGGTATATGTTCTAAGTATGTGAGCCTGATAGTTGTTACGTAATCGTGCAACTAACAAGCAAGAATGTACAAATACAACACTGTGTCGTCTGTTCACTATACGGCCACCTCGTCATTTTAATTTCAATTACTGGTATCACTGAACTCCTGTCCTGCCTGCCCGTGAACGGCAGCAGCAGCGCGCATCGATATTAGCCCTGCCGTTTTATCTTTGCTGAACCTGGAGTAGTTGGAACGCTGCAGAAGTGCAGTCGGGACGTTGCAGTAGTCGGGGACGGAACGCTAGGGAGGCGCCGACAGCCAGTACTCGCCGACCGCTCGCGACACAGGATGAACTGTCCGATGGACGGAGATGGCAGCGGGATCGATCGTTGGTGGGTCGTTCAGTTGGTCGCCTCTTTGGGCGACGTGTGTTTGGTCTTTTGACCGTTTCTGGGCCTCGTCACTGGGTCATCTTGCTGAACGTGGCTCGGTTCCTTCTTGTGCGGAGACGTCATGGCCAATGGGCAAGAGCTACCTCTGCATGATTAGGTCCGAAACAGTGTGCCCAGATCGCCTTGTCTCCCAGTTCCGGACGGACATCGGATTGAATCGGGTGGGAGCTGCAGTGAGCTCCGGATAGTCAATACTCACCGGACCGTTGCTGACACTCATGGTTTGAGTGACGACGACCTTCCTTACAAGGGAACCTCCCCATCGCACCCCATCAGATTTAGTTATAAGTTGGCACAATGGATATGCCTTGAAAAACTGAACACAGATCAATCGAGAAATCAGGAAGAAGTTGTGTGGAACTATGAAAAAAATAATCAAAATATACAAACTGAGTAGTCCATGTGCAAGATAGGCAACATCTAGGGGAGTGTAAAATTAGGAGAGCCGTGGTCCCGTGGTTAGCGTGAGCTGCTACGAATCGAGAGGTCCCTGGTTCAAGTCTTCCCTCGAGTAAAATTTTATTATTTTCTATTTCGCAAAGTTATGATCTGTCCGTTCGGTCATTGACGTCTCTGCTCACTGTAAGATTAGTGTCTGTGTTTTGCGACCGCACCGCAAAACCGTGCGATTACTAGACGAAAGGACGTGCCTCTCCAATGGGAACCGAAAACATTTGATCGCAAGGTCATAGGTCATACGATTCTTCCACAGGAAAACACGTCTGATATATTCTATACGACACTCGTGACGGCATGTGCGTCACATGACAGGAATATGTTGGCGACCCACCTAACTTTTACACTTGGCGAATGAGTAAAAAGATTCTTCTAGCTTGCCCGATTTAGGTTTTCTTGTGGATGTGATAATCACTCCCAAAAAAGTGATGAAAACGTGAGTTTGTCACATAAACGGAAAATACAAAATTACACTTTTCACTCGAGGGAAGTCTTGAACCAAGGACCTCTCGTTGGGTAGCTGCTCACGCTAACAACGTGACCACGGCGCTCATGAGCTCACATTGTCCTTGATGTTGCTTATCTTGTGCATGGGCTACTCAGTTTGTATCTTTTGATTATTTTTTTCATAGTTCCACAAAACTTCTTCCTGTTTTCTCGATTGATCTGTGTTCAGTTTCTCAAGGCCTATCCATTGTGCCAACTTATAACTAAATCTGAGGGGGGTGCGATGGGGAGGTTCCCTTGTTAGTTGTTGGTCGGTCGTCTGGTCAGACGACGTCTGTTCCGTATTCCATCGTCCTTCGGGTTGGTGTGTGTGTCCGCCGGTGATTTGTTCTAGTTGTTAATCAGTGATTCGTTTTACGAGTGTTCGAGTTCCTTGTGGCAGTGTTTCGTGCAACATTGTGTACCCTGTGTCAGTTCGACTGAGCAATCCAATGCTGTCTGGTCGGCTGCGACAGAGCAGCGAGTGGGTGTTTCCTTGCCGTGTTGATGCTGTCCTCCACAGCGTGTAGCTCCACAGCCATTGCGATGTTCGTGTATGTCAGTGGTTATTGTGCCTTGGCTTATTAACGAACCAATATTTGAAGACGAGTGTTACTGCTCTCTTCGCCTCGCTGGCATTTTGGTTGTAGTGTTTTTGGTCTGGTGACCGAAATCAGGTAGCTGGTTGGTTCGTCGGCTGTCTGTCGGTTGGCTTGCCTTCCGATTTAGAGATTGTTGGTGAGGCTGCCTGTCTCACCTAAGCGGGCGTTAGTGTTACAATCCCAGGCCGACGCTTGGAAACTTCTGAGCGCCGTTCCATGTCTGTTACATAGTAACTTCCCTGTTTGAGTTTTAGTATTTTGGTTAATGTGTGGCCTTTAGCAGAGTTTTTATATATCCTGCATTAATGTTCCTGTCTTGCCCTTTAGGCATAAGATTGACCCTCCCTACAAGCTCAGTGTTATGCTTGTGATAGGAAAGGACATGTATAAGCCATATGTTTGGAGCAGAACAAACATAAGAATTCGGCCAACTCACAAAAGTCATAGTGTCAGACAATGGCCCTCATCTCATGTCAACTGAATTTGAAACATTTTGTGCACACAATGGGACGCAGCATCTAACTAGTGTACTGTTCCATTCAAGTCATCAGCGAAGTAGAACGTTTTGCAAGAACCTTGAAGCAACAGATGGCCACACTTCGTTACGCACACACCAGGGATCGAGAATTGCAACTGTTTCTCGCCTCCTATAGTTCCCACCCATGAGATGGACCATCGGCGGTGGAAATGCTTCATGGCCGCCGCATCGGACACTGCTCCACCTGCTCCAATCTCCTCAGCAAGTAACCGCTCTTTAGAGAATGGGTATTCAGAAACGAATATTAGATTAAATTCTGTAATACGAAATGACCCAAGAGCCAAAAAACGGTAGTTGTATTTCGAAGTAATAGTTAGTTAAAATTTTCCAAAGTGTAGATATTTGAAATAGAGTAACACAAAGTAGTACAAAGGGAATCCAAGGAAGACATAACAGAGCTGCGTTTTGTTTTGAAAATAATATATAAACCAATGCGCAGCATTGTTAGATCCCTTGAGTCTTTGTTTTCAATGGTGCATGTTTACAGTCTTCCATGGTAGTCGGAAGTTAGGGATTATAAGCCTAATTAAATATCATTCTGATAACTGTATTAGACATTGGAATGGTGGATAATAGATTATTTTGAGATATTGGGACAGAAAATAGTTGGACCTTATCATACTAATATCTTTGCCGATCGCTGTCAAGGCGATTCTATTAATAAACGAGACGTGCGATATAGTGCCCGTGAAAAGACTAAATTTGTGCTGAACAGACATTGAAAGAACTCGAACTTATAATTAATGACGTGTTGTGAGAATTAAGAAGTTTAGGCGTTGTAAAGCCAGAGACATATTTATGATTTATCAGATATTAATGGTAAAGGAAAGTTTAATGGGAAATCATATCTTTGGTGATAGGAACACGAAGAAATGTGGTGCGGTCTGACAGTATAACGAAACGATACGCACTAGGATCAACTCCCTCTTCATTGATTCCCCAGTATCATCACTCATTAATTTAAGAAGTGAATTGTGTCAATAACACCGAATATATACGAGACTTTCTCCGTGTTTTCTAAACCCCAAAAATCAGCTAGTACATAGACAATTGTATCTATGAATATTCAAGGGTTATTGAGAAAAGCTGATCACCCTATTACAAACGGATAATAGGATTTAACGAAGGCATATTGAATACGAAGGTAAGTAACTCAAATTATTTAGGAAACAAAAATTAGAAAAAAATAGACTGGAACCCGATTGCTATGTTATTCCCGAGTAGTACATAAAATCACGTCTTTGGATCCGTCGTGGCTGAAAGTGTATGAAATATCTTTGGAAATAGAAAACGAGATCAATTTTCAACTGCTAGTTCACACAATTAGATTCACAACGTGATTTAGAGATGTAATGGTTGTTAAGTAGCAGGGACAATATATACACAAACGTTTGAGATCAGATCCGCTGCCGGGGAGAAATAGCGAAGCGATATCTGTGCAGTCGCGACGACGGTACAAATGGCTCTGAGCACTATGGGACTTATCATCTGAGGTCATCAGTCCCCTAGACTTAGAACTACTTAAACCTAACTAACGTAAGGATATCACACACATCCATGCCCGAGGCAGGATTCGAACCTGCGACCGTAGCGGTCGTGCGGTTCCGGACTCAAGCGCCTATAACCACTCGGTCACAACGGCCGGCCGTAACGACGTTGGGTGTGCGGGTATAAGCATCTGGCGCCAAAGGAAGACTCAAGTATCGCTTCGCGCCGCAGGATATTGTCTTTTACTGGGTTTTTAGCATCAGCAGGCGGTGGGCGTGAGGCGAGAGCGTCCTTCGACTTGGCACTTGCATGTATCTTATTTCAGGTCCAGATGACTTGCAGCCGACATTAATATCAACTTCGTCTTTGTCATGGTCAGGATGATGTTTCAGTCTCTCTTCTCCCAGATACACGGATCACGAGGACAGCGCGTGCACAGCAGCCGCCAGAGGGTGTCAACAACACCGCAGGACGATCCCATGGAGACGCAGCCTTCGCCTCTTCCGCCTCCTCTCGTCCTACCGATGAAGCTGGACCCGCCCACACGGCAGCAGTCGCCGCCTTCTCCATCGGGTTCATAGCGTCAGGAGGTGGACATGTACCCTTCTGGTCATTTTCCAGGGTACTTTTCTGCCAGAGCGAAGGCGGGATGGCGGGGTACGACAGGAAGTTTAACGTCCCCTGCAGCCAAAGCTTCCGGTTCAGCACTGCGACCACAGTCCTGCCTCCCCCACCGTTGTTGTGCTCCCTGTACGACGAAGGTCTATCGCTTTGGGTGGGAGGACTGTTACTGCGCAATGACAAACGCCGGCACGAAAATCGAGAACTATAGGGCAGAGAGGACTGTGATACGACATCAGCCAATAGTTCACTGACTAGGACGTCACCACGACAGGAGTGACATCTACACGAAGTGAATAAAAGCGACGCGCCGCGTAGCCTCGGGCACACTTGCAGAAACAAGAGTAGAAGATGCGCACTAGTAGATGCGGACTAGAAGAGCAACAGCGATATTAACAATAGCAATAACTTACAAACTTATGTGATTAGCTTGCATGTAAATTGTATACATCGATGGACATTGATTATTTGCATGTCACCAATTGCTTGCGACCCATCATGCAGAAACGAGGGTTAAGTATCGTCAATTCAATTACAATAAACTCCATTAATATGATTTGCTTGTATGCTGTCTAGCTATCCGCGGAAACAGCTTCCTAGGCACCCTATAAGAGACGAGTGGGCAGGTTCCCACAGTTAACATATGAAATATCCTATTCTGATCAGTTATTTCTACTTTCTAAAAGTCCCCATAAACACCTCCGTCCATTTACATATCGCTAAAACTGCCTTTGAGTATCGAAATCAAGCTGCAGTATGGTATTGCCACCCCATGTACCGCAACTCTTCTCTACATAAAAAATTACACTGCGTAACAAATGAATTATGAAGTTGTTTGTTCGATCCTTAATGATAGCACAGAGTCGATTTAGTTGCTTTACTGTAACAAAACATGGAATTTTTTTTGCGATAGTCAGACGATTTGTTCGTGCAGCAGACGTTCGAAAAAAAAAAAAAAAGTTCAAATGGCTCTCAGCACTGTGGGACTTAACATCTGAGGTCATCAGTCCCCTATAACTTAGAACTACTTAAACCTAACTAACCTAAGGACATCACACACATCCATGCCCGAGGCAGGATTCGAGCCTGCGACCGTAGCGGTCGCGCGGTTCCAGACTGAAGCGCCTAGAACCGGTCGGTCACAGCGGCCGGCCATTCCTAACAATGAGCCGACTGAATCCCAGAACTTGAGAGACCTAACAAAAGTGTGTAAATAGAATCACTGTTATTTCCGTTGACATCCCCACTATCGACACGTTGTGTTTGAATTTTCATGACGTCGCATGTACTCTTGTTACATGAATGTCATAGGTGGATATTTGTTGACACTTTTGAGTACTAAGTGTGAATGGAAGAAGGTCGCTTCGTATATTCTTACATAAATATCTGCAAGAATTAACACCAATGCAGTAATTCCATATGTGAAAATCAGAATCGAAATTATGCAGTTAAATATTATAGTTACATTTTCGGAACGTTCAAATCTATATTATGTTCCACGCTGCCGGCAGCGTTAAATCTATTTTCTGTGATTATTAGGAATCAAAGGCTTGTCTGTACTTACGAATGGACGACATGAGTTTAGCCTTCAGAAGCAGATCCAAAAGGAGAAAATATCTGGAAGAATACCAAATCTGAACGAAAACAATAAACGAGTGGCACAGGACAGAGGTTACTTCCTCAGACGTTGGGAAAGTGAAATAGTAGGGGTTATATGAAATAATTAGAAAGACTTAAGATAATAATTGATTTTTGCTCATTTATTTTCGAGGTGAACAAATGTTGGAAAGCATATAGATGCTTAGCGTGAAGGTTGGGTTAAACGTTCAATAGATACTGAGGTCAGGGACAATGTCATGCTACAAAAATATGATGTGGTTTTGAATCACAGGTTAAGTATATTCACAGAAACTTTAATTTTCCATGATTATTTGCAAATCGCTATGATTGATAATATCCGTACCTAGATACAACGTTAAAAGTTTTCCGAGAATTATTTCTATTAAATTCAAATGCGAGAACGTTTATCTGCTATACGAAGCTTACAAAACCAATCTAAACACAAACCACATTCATTACACAATTTAAAATTTAAGTATTCATTTCGCGCTGCCTAAAAATATGTATGACCATCTGATTGATAAAGTTTAGAGCAAGGGAACAAATCTCCGCGTTCTGGCCCAGGAGGAGTAATCGGAACCGACCGAGTGGCGTGCCTGGCGTTGACTGAATGAATTAAGGACGGGCACAGTTGTCCAGTCGTTGTCGGTTTTGTTCAACTCTGAGCCGTTACTACACAATCAAGTAACTTTTGAATCGGCCTCACGAGGCTCAGTGTACCCCGTTACAGTCCTCCCAGGAGGCAATAGTTGCAGGCCCTACCGGAAATGTAAATCGGGTCCCCCACATAGCAGCCAGATAGGAACAACGGAAACGGACAGTTTTTAACGGCTAAGCGCAAGTTATTTCACAGAGTGTGGCCATTAAATTAACGAAGAATTTTTACTTGTGCTGGAGAGAATTAATGAAAGCTTCGATGGAAATTGGAAACTTTTGTTTCCGCTATAATTTATTTATGCAGAAATTCTCAAAAATTAAAATACAAAATGGGTAACGTCAAGTGAATCAAAATAATGAACAAATGTACACGTACACTTGTGATGAAAAAAATAATCTCTCATTTTACAAGCTATATTGATTCCGTCAGAGGAAAATGTTAAATCCGAGAATGTATGTAATAATGAGTGGAACAACAAAATATTTAGCCGTTTTATCAGGTATAGTGTCAGTAGCATTTTCAGCTACACTCATTCTGATTTGACACATTGTGAAACTTCATACAAGATTCAAAGTGTGTTATACCGAGAAAGATGGCGCAGTGATTAAGTCTCTGAACGGAAGGAAGTATTTTCCAGTCCTCACCACGTTCCACGTTGAGGTTTCCATAAATCCCTTAACAAGAGTAACGGACTTGTTCCTACAATGTTGCATATCTTCATTTTTTTTCATCTGCGTTAGCATTTATTTAGTCAATGGGATGGTGATCGCTTTCTTCCTGTTCTTAAAAGCATTATAATTTATGAGCGCATCTATAGTTACAACTCTTGACTTCGTCTTATGCTGTATCCGACCACTTCGTTGTCATCTTACGTAGCAGCGGTTGCCAACGTCCGATTAGTGCCTGTACAGTCTGCTTTATCGTATCCGGGTCGAATTCCAATTGTTCATGAAATTTTCACTACAGCCTAGAGCAGTTGAGAAGAAGGGCGTGCTGAACATTTCCTGCTCGACACACTGTGCGCCAGTGCCCTAGGCTAAATCTAAAACAGCTCTCCGCATCTCAGTGAATGAGGGCATATAATTATGTGAATGGTGCTCCCTCATTGCTTAGGAACGGTAACCTCATAGGGCTCCTTCAGCGTTTTGTTGGTGTAAGTTATATTGAGACATCGTAATTTACTCTGTTCCTTCGTTTTAAACAACTCAGACACAATACATGAGCACCCTCAGCATTGAGCAACATCGCTCAAGGTAGAAAACTCACGTAGCAAGAACAAAAGATAATGTGAGCTCGTCAGAATTTCTTTTCAAATAGACCGTTTATAGACGCTTTTGGTCATACGTGGAGATCTCAGAAAGTAAGTTACACACTATTATGGCAGGAAAAGTAAGGTTTAATGGATACTGACCCACACTTCAAAGTGAAACATACACGATACTATACATAGTCATTGAACATAGTCACCAAGTTTTTCTTTACGACGGTCGGAACATCCTGCCAATCATTCAGTTGCTCGACGATAGAAAGTCGCTCCTTTTCCACGTACCCGAACTGCCTTGTGTACATCCTCATTGTTGGAAAATCTCTTTTTCCTCCCAGATATTCTCTTAGCTTGCCGAGAAACGAACATTGCATGGTGTAAGAACTTGATTTCCCGCACAGTATTACGCACGCCTGTGCGACCTTGGTGAAATTGTTGGCACCATTTCACTATGGCTGGTTGCGACACTGCATTTAGTCCACATGCCGCTAGAGCTTCGTTGCGGATCTATGTGCAATGTAGATGTTTGCCCACAAGAATCGTACTTTGCCACGTCCTTCAGCTTCGAAGTGCGTTTCGAGTTGCCACGACATTTCATTTGCACAGTATGATACACAGCAGCTGTTATCCGCATAGTATCAAACCGGTGTCTGCAGGACACTCTAAACACGTACTCACTTCTGACAGTCCACCAATGTTGCTGTGAAATGGTTTTAACGTGGGACGAGATGAGTATCTTACTTTCTCAAGTCAATACGTATCTTCAGTACGCAAGTGAAACCCTTTGGCCGGCCATGGTTCGTTGCACTCATCTGAGAATTTCTGTACACTATTCGAGAACAAGACAGGTAGTGCCGACATCCTTTAACATAACATGCAGAAGAATATGCCGATGTAGTCGGCCATCGGATGCAGAATTTCACACGAGCATGATGGGCTACCTGCGCGCAGGACGCCACTTTGAGTGCCTCAACTTCGTTAGGCCCTTATCGGAAGTACTCGATACAACGTGATATTTCATGTACCATTGTGGAAAGCAAAAGCATTTGTAGGTCGGCACGACTTTCTTCGGTTCTTCAATCGTGGTGGCACCGCTGTTTACTCTTCGCTACTTGCTCGTTGTACAAAGCAAGGTCAGACGACCAGTGGCTCTTAGAGCAAAAAGGGGCAATCTACAGATATATTATCAAAAACCTTTAAAAATAAATATTAATAGCGGGAGAATCCTTAATATCCATTATGCACTCCCATAACAGATAGGTGACTTAATTTGCTATTGAACGGAATAACAGCACCATGTAGATACGCATTAAAGCTTTACTTGACAATAAAAGAGCAAAATATTTGCAAGGGGATTCATTGTTCTGTACATCAAGAAGCACATTGTGCTAAATTTGCGGGCACAGGGCACGTGATGAAATAGGTAGAACGAGTAGTAAGTTTTCTGAAGTCGTATCATTATTCCATTGTCAGTTGCAACAGGTTTCGATGAAACTGAACGAAGACTACGAAGACATTATGAACTAACGCAAAGTACATTAGTTAATTAGAGAGGCACAACTGGAATGATATTTCGATTTAAGACCCATTACTCTTGAATTTATGAAAGAAAAAGGAAATCAGTTACTAAAAATAGAGCATCAGGAGTGGACTACAGACCCCGCAATTTATGTGGACATTTCTGCAGACTGCGCACAGTAAGACATTGCTAGGTGAGAACGACCGTATTTCTGTTATGGTGGAGAAGCATTTAGCAAGAATGCTGCGTTTTTAACGGGACAAATTCTGATTAAAAAATACAGTACATTTCCCTAACCTCAGTGACGCTATAGAAAACGTGAGGTTTGAAGAATTCATTTTGGCCTTGAAAGAATTAGAAGTAATTTTTTTCTAAACGTTCTGAGGACTTTGCCATATTATTTCCGTTTGCCGTTTCACCTGAAAGCGTTCCTGTGCATGTGCAGATGGAACTCATCGATCTGCTACGTAGCTGCCGTTTAAAAGAATAATTGTTTTACTTTAAAGTGAACTTTGCCTGAGGACAAGGCCGTTGTAATACGACAGAAACGTTAGTTTCTCAGTTTAAAATCAAAGTATTTTATACAATGACACACTACAACACCCAGAAGAATTTTAATCCTCAGCTTCTGTGAAGTTTGGAAAGTAGCAGACGAGGTACTGGCAGAATTTAAGCTGTGAGGACGGGTCGTGAGTCGTGCTTGGGTAGCTCAAGGCAAAGGTCCCGAAGTCAAGTCTCGGTCTGGCACACAGTTTTAATCTGCCGGGAAGTTTCACATCAGCACACACTCCGCTGCAGAGTGAAAATCTCATTCTGGATTATTTAAGTGAGTCTGAACATAGCGTTACAGTCGGCGCACGAGCGATGGGGCACAGCAGAAAATTGCTTCAAATGGCTCTAAGCACAATGGGACTTAACATCTGAGGTCATCAGTCCGCTAGACTCAGAGCTACTTAAACCTAACTAATCTAAGGACAGCACACATATCCATGCCCGAGGCAGGATTCGAACCTGCAACCGTAGCAGGAACGAGGTTCCGGAGTGAAGGAGCTAGAGCCACTACACCACAGTGGCCGGCGGGGCACAGAATCTCCGAGGCAGCGATGAATTGGGGTTTTCCTCTATGACCAGTTCACGAGTGTACCGTGAATAAAACATCAAATCTCCGACATCGCCGCGGCTGGAAAAAGATTCTGCATGAACGGCACTAACGAGGACTGAAGAGAATCGTTCAACGACGCAGTGCAACCCTTCCGCAAACTGCTGCAGATTTCAGCCCTGGGCCATCAACAAGTGTCAGCGTGCGAACCACTCAACGAAACAATCGATATGCGCTTTCGGAGCCGAAGGCCCACTCGTGTACCGTTGATGTCTGCACGACACAAAGTATTACGCCTCGCCTGGGCTCGTCAACATCGACATTGTACTCTTGATGACTGGAAACATGTTTCCTGGTTGGATGAGTCTCATTTCAAATTGTATCGAGCAGATGGACGTGTACGGGTATGCAGACAACCTCATGAATCCCTGGATCCAGCATGGCATTTTAGCAGGGCATTGTTCAAGTTGGTGGAAGCTCTGTAATGGTGTGGGACGTATGCAGTTGGAGTGAAATGGGACCCCGGATACATCCAGAATTGCTACAGAGTTGCTCCAGAAACACTCTTCTGAGTTTAAGCAGTCCTGCTCGCCACTAAACTCCCCTAGACATGAACATTATTGAGGATTGTCACGCGCCTACGCATCTTTGCTTGCGGGTTCCGACAGAGGTCGCTGGGGCGGCCGATGGCAGCGCAGAGCAGCAGCAGCAGCTTCCGCGCGTGCGTCGAAGTCTTTGGTTCTTCATCTTGCAGGTGGCGTTGCTGTCCTTCCAGCTATCGGATGATATTGTCGCTATTGGCCATCGAATTTGGCGCCTTCACGCATGCGCACTTCCTGCCTAAGACTGGCATAAATAGGAGGCTCTAGTCATGCCTTAGCAGTGTGTTCGTAGCACCTGAAGATGTCGGCCAGTTGCGCAGATGAAATATTGTGGAGTTTTCACTATGACATCCGACGTCTCGCCCGAGAACCATATATACAACATGTCCTTCGGGAAGCCTCAACCAACACATTATTGAGCATATCTGGGATGCCTTGCAATGTGCTGTTCGGAAGAGATCTCCACCCCGTCGTGCTCTTACGGATTCATGGATAGCCCTGCAGGATTCATCGTGTCAGCTCCCTCCACCACTACTTCAGACATTAGCCGAGTCCTCGGCATGCCGTGTTACGGCATTTCTGCGTGCTCACGGAAGCCCTACACGATATTAGGCAGGCTCTTGAGTGTAACTCGTCTACGCAGACCCTCTATAACTGTGATGTCGTCTCTCCAACCATTGACCGTCAACTGGTAGCTACACAATAAATAAGTTCATAAGGACGGCTGTAGGTGTTTGATTTTCTTACAGTGGTGTACGGCCGTGGTGCCCCAGACTCCAGTCAAAAGGATGGGCATACAAAGACTCTTAGTAAATGTTCTGTTCCCTCTGTGACAAACATTGGACGTGGTGCTGAATTTCCCTAATTTGATCTTTATTTGTAACTACCAATGTAATCACACCGTTTTAATTCAAGTACACGGTAATCAAATTTATAATCCCATTTCACTAAGCAGAAGATCAGTTTTGAAGTAGCTATACTTTAATTTGACTTATGGTTTGATAATTGAAAACGTACGGTTTGTTCTCGCAGTCTGTGAGATAAATGAAAAGAATAATCTTCAGTGATTCTTCAGAAGAATACAAAGAATTTGACGGGAAAGAAGAAGCACCTGACACATTTCTCAGGCCAGGACATTATGCTGTAATTAAAGTACGTGCAAAAGTAAGCAGTCATTTACATGGTATGCATGTACAATTTGTTATTTAGAATGCAAAAAGTGTGGAGCTGTTTTTTAGTCAACAATATGTTGTTCGAAGGCTCTTCGTTACTTCTGGAGATATGATCGTAAAAAATTGGAGATGTTAACAATTTATATTTAGAAAACAAAATAAAAATTCACAATTCCTGCAATATTTTTAGTTTTTTCTATTGAATAAAACTGTTTAGAACCAGATAAATTTTATTTCTTTTTCTCCCAGATCCAAAACGAGTCCCTAATCACTCCAATGACCCGACTACGGGACAGATACAAACAAGCTTTTTGTGCTATAAATACATAGGCTAGGTCCCAAATATAATTACAAGTAATCCCACTGAATTTCGATTTTCATATTTCTTTTCAAAATTATGTTTCTTTAAAAGATGAAATCTGTCCCCCCCTTTTTCGATAGTAAGAATGGATTCTTACAGCAACGGAATATATGGAGGGCTTTAAGATGTGTTGAGGTTATGCAAATCGATCGGAACAAAGATATCTCAGCTTGTGTAAAATGAACACATCTGCAAAACTGAAAATCTTGTAATGTGGAATTGCGCCAGATCAACGCTAGCAAGAAACACTCTCACAGTGTATCCTGATTAACGGAGATTATTAATGCCTATCTCTTTTATGCACAAGACGGTAAGTCTGAATTTAACATGCAGAGTAAGATAGCTGCCGCAGTCGCCGACCACGCGAAGGAAAATCGGCACCGCCAACCACGAGCGTCCGGTGTCAAAAACAGGGAACCAGGACGAAATAGTACTCAACCAACATCTTACTGCGCTTGGTTGTTAAAGAGAGCACGCAGTGTCGTTTTAGTAAACACGTACAGTGGAGACTAAAAAGAACACGTCGTCCTGTGTATCTACTATCAACCCCGGTTACTCGCTGACTCACGATAAGACGCGCTCACCCCCAGGTGCCATAATATTATGGTTGTCCAGCATGTTCCTCCGCGTCCACATGGAGCATGCGAACTAGAATCCTAGTCACTTCGCCCCACAGGGTCTTGCCGTCGAAGTGTAGCTGGTAGGTCCTTTTGACTATACAGCCAGATATGTGAGTCCCCTAGCACACGAAAACAGTGAATAGATACTCTTAGAACTATGCTAGCGACTTGATATTTGAGTATGACCGCTACCAGTTATGTCAGTTTGTATGTGAAATGTGGATTTGCATACAGTTTAAGTAACCGTTAATGAATAATATAAAGATAATGACTTCTTCAGAGAGAAATACTCCAAATTTAATTAATACAACTGATTTTCGTGTGACACACATTATCTTAATGTGCGCTTACTACTCACTATTTTATTTACAAACATATTAAGTCTCATTCTCTGAAATATTAACTACTGAAGTATCGGACTCGCATTGCTTTGCGTAAGAGTACATGAAATGTGGCTGTTTTATTTGAAATGATTTTCAGGAAGTTTTGCCCATAAATGTAAATAAAGTTGTGAATTTGATGAACTTACCCAACTTCTGTAATATGGATATATCCACATTCTTTGTAAGTCTGTTTTTGAGACCACAGATGTTGGTCAGAGATATTATTTCTTTTGAAGAGAGTAGAAGGTAGTGTGTGTTGGACAATCTGGCAAAGTACTCAGTTTGAAATTGATGGAAGCTGGCCTGCCATGAAGTGCAGGCAGCATTATTTAAAAAGTATTTTGTAATAATGTGTTTTTGAGGAATATTGAAGTTATTGAGCAAATATTAATGAAAGGATTACTAGCTCAAGTGTTGAGGTAATCCATTTTTTTCATATTTGATTTTTAAATAAAAACCGCCTTTTCTTGCTGCACTGTAATTTATTTCTCGCAGATGGGTTCGACGTTTTTTTTTACTCAAAGGCGTCTCCAGTGGGCTCTACTACGATACAGTTTTGTTTTGGTACAAAACAGTTCACGTCGCGCTTTTTATGTAAATAACTAATTATTTATAGTTCTTCGTGTTTTTGGCTGACACCTGTTTTTGTGGTGGTTCTAATGGCTCTGAGCACTATGGGACTCAACATCTTAGGTCATAAGTCCCCTAGAACTTAGAACTACTTAAACCAAACTAACCTAAGGACATCACACACACCCATGCCCGAGGCAGGATTCGAACCTGCGACCGTAGCGGTCCCGTTTTTTGTGGTCTGGAGGTCGCACTACCACATCATTAAAACACATAAGCATAATTCTACATTCTGAACTTTTTCCTTTACACTGTTCATCTTGCTTACCGTTACTTTTGTGTAGACTATTTCGCTTCTGCCACTAGTTATAGATATTTGTTTAAGAACTGTACTTTTAAAGACGTAAATACTGTAAGTTAAATATGTGACACCTACATGTTGCCAACAGAACGAAGTATGTACTGAAAACTAACATCTTGTCATGATGTTTATATCTGTGTGAGTGTGAGTGTGTGTATGGGGGGGGGGGGGGAGGGGGTGTTTGCGTTTATTCAGTGTAAGCTGTAGAGTACTGAATAAATGTGATAGCTCCTACAACATATGAATGACTTCAAACGGGGAACTGGGCAGTGTGGCCCTGTACTGCGTGCGATTGGAGGGATGCTGTCCGCCGCTTCTTGGTACGGTGTTAACGCGGTTAAAATGTAACTACTTGTGAAAGCCGACATAACTGGTGACTGCTCATGAACATTTTGTTTGGATCACATTGCCACAATTTATAAAGGGTGTCCCCAGAGGAAATGACCAATACTCAGAGTTGTGAAAGGAACGATCATATATATATATATATATATATATATATATATATATATATATATATAGAGTATTATTCTTTTCCACAATCTGGCTGCTAACCCCAGTTTCCTTTTCAGGCAGATTACTGAGAATTAGTATACTGTTCTGCCTCTTATTTTTCAAAAATGGCTCAGTCTAAATAACTGCACTCAACACGTTTTTACTGCAAGAGTTATCCACCGCTCAAAAATTACTCGTGTCGCATGTGCTCAAAGTAGAAGCAGAACAGGAACGAGTCCAAGAAAACGGTAAGATGCTGTCGTCACCATTTTCGGCTTTCAGCTAGAAGATAGAAGCATGGCCCAACTATGTCTTCATAATGGAACATCACTCACATATCGTCAGATGATGTTCAGGCCAAGGCTTTTCTTCTTGATTTTGCTGGGGTGGAAATTTTTGTTTCAATTGCTATGACCAGAATGGAACCGGTGGCACTCTCATATTCAGAAAGTGTATACATGTTAGAATATTATTTTGAAACACGTGTGCACATAGCAGCATCCAAGCATAAATTTTTTCGATGATTAGAAAAAGTTGATAGCAAAATTACAAGGAATAACTACAAACTGTAATTTCTGTGGAAAAAAGACAACTGCAAGGTATTTTAATACGATTATCTCATTCGTGAAATGCTTTTTATGCACTCGTCCAGTAGAAAATTCGAGAAGCTCCTTTGTTTGATTAATCCATCATTGCAAAACTCTTTGCCTTTAAAGTTGGCGAATGGTTGCTAATATCACCTGACGTGCTTCAGAAAGAAGACTTCTGTGTGTTTACGATGCGTCGAAGCCCTCATGGACAAATCATAAGCGCGACTATCTATGAACGTCACAGGGCACATAAAAGAAGATGGGACCAACAGATTGTGGACAGATTCAGTAAAGGAAAGTTACATTTCTGTGCACGCAGTGATATTCATCACACGCACGAAGACTGTTTCTTCCCAATCACGAAATGCACTTGCTAAAAAAATGCTGTCAGAACCGAAATGTGCCTTATGAAATCAGTGAGGCAACACACATTCAAGAGTTTCGTGATAAAAATTCAAATTATATTCGCCATGATAAGGCCATGATTGGGAATAAGTAATGCGAATATTATCTTTTCAGCAAGTGACAACGCTTTATAAGTGACACGCAGTGCAAATAATGTGCCGTTAACATCTGAAATTGACACTGGCTCTTCAGTTTCACAAACTAGTTTACAGACGTACAATAAATTGGAACTGACGGAATTAACTGCATTTCAGAGTTAGCTGTTTAGCTATAGTGAACATCAAATTCCGGTCAAAAGTCGCTACATAACGGATGATACATACAAGAGATTTACCAAAGAGGCCATATTTATTCTAGTGAATGAACATACAAAAAAAAGTTATAACTGGGCCTTAATTTATCCAATACAGCAGGCTCCAAAATCCATGAAGGTGCGAATCATATTCACATTGACATTCGTAAAAAAATTTCAAAAGTCCATTTCAAAAATGAGATACAACTAAAAACTCAGTTTAGTTTTAAAAACTAAAAATCACACATCACGTTAAAGCTGAACGCTGTGCCAGACTTCTGCAAAGTACTCAGTTCCGTTTGTCTTAAAAGACAAAGTGAAACAGCAAGTTAACCACCTAGAATAGAACACCACTATAGAACTCATTACCAGTAACCAATGATTGTAATACAAAAACCGAATTGGGCATTCCGGATTTGAGATCGTTTCAAAGCGACAGTAAAAGCACAGTCCATAATAGCTACTTATCCAATTGTAAATCAGGAAGAATTAATGTGTAAACTAGTTGGCGGCGTACATTTTGCAAAACTTGAGGAAGGAGACTTATTTACAAATACCTCTGGATGAAGACATACAGAAGTTCTTGGTGATAAATCAGGGGCAACCAAGATTTAGGCTCACGGGCCATGCCCCAGCGTGAGTGCCAAAGCGCTCAGTCTGGCTGGCAGGCACATTTCCCCCACCACCACGCTACGCTATCTGAGCACGCGGAGGGGGGAGGGGGAAACACCGCCACATTTAAATGACAGTGCAGTCACACTGCATACGACTAGGTTTTATATTTCACATTTTTCAAGAACACAGACCACACTTAGAACAAATTTTCAGTGTTATGGAGTTCTTTTTGGAGCGCTGATGACAATATAACTTTTGTCTTGTGTAGACTGTCAGCAAACAGGCAGACGCATACCATTTCACATGGTTTTGCACTTTGAACCTAAACAGCCTACTTACATAGCCCCCATGCTCCCCACAAAAATTTTTACAAATTGGTTTCGGCAGTGCCCAATACAGATTTGAAAAAAAATTTTCATAATTACAATAACAAAGAAATCAAATGCACACACTTATTGATACAATGTTGGTAAAAAGCTAAAATTTTCTCACAGTCCATAAAGACAGTCCTGATCATTCATCACATTGCAGTGTTTTTCTCAAAGTCTGAGCAGTAAAAGAAAATGCACACGGAAGTAGTGGATTTCCATGCAGTCTTGAAGAAATATCGTTGTCCTTCCAAGGGAAAGACAGTGCTGACTCTTGACATGCAGACAGGTATTGGTCCACAACAGAGCAAACCCACAGCGGAGTCAGTCGAAGTTTTGAAGAGTATTAGTGGGTAGGTCATCACAGAGCAGACCCACTGTAGTCCTGGTAGAGATTACGGTATTGGTGGGCCACCAGAGGCGCAGACCCACTGCAGTCCTTGTGGAAATAATGGTATTTATGGATCATCAAAGATGCAGACCCACTGTAGTCCTTGTAGAGATGGCCAGCAGCCATCCGTTGTGACTGTGCAGGTGCACAATCACCATTGAAGAGTCTTGCAGGTAATATAGCAAGTCCATAACCACCACTTGTGCACTCACAAAGTTTTTGGAATTGTCCTTAGAACCAGCAATGCTGTTATCCAGTCCCTTGCTGAATTATTAACACACATACAAACACTAACAGTCCCTACTTCTCACATATTGTCCATATACTATGACCAACAGAAACGTGTGCAGTGAAATGTAACTTACAAGTTAATAATATGATGAACTGGTGTCTATACAATTATAAATTTACAACATAAGAATACAATTACACAGGTACAAAATACATTATTAAAGAACATAACAATACAGATAACATTTGTAGTAATAGGGGCTTTACAAAAGAATAGAAATATATACATCAGTGTTACAGGAATTATGACATGAGTACATACATGAAAGATCAGAGTAACTTTCGAAACATCAACTTCACCCATGAGCATTAAAACAAAACAGATAAATAATGTCTAAGCATCTTTACAAAGTAAATAACATATTATCAATGCAAATTATATTTGAGGATAACAGTATTCCTCATCATAGTTCATGTAGCTGAGTATTAGAAGCGAAAAAAGTTCTATGAAACTACACAAAGACAGGAAGAAAACAAATACACAAGGGTACACAAACACATAGGGGGATAACACAATGGAAAGGACAGGGTTCGTTTTCAGCGTAACTTTTGGTACTGCAGTCCAACCCAAAACTTCATTCCATAGATCTTTCGTCTTATTTCCACATTTGTTTCCACCAAAAAAATCCTATTCAAGCATGCTTTCTGTATATATATGTTCACATATTTCTTACCTCATTATTTATTATCCATTATCTTACTTCATCATTTATTTCCAAGAAAATCCTACCTAAACCTGTTGTCCCTAAACCCTACTTTTTTTGGTTCATATCCTCTTTCAAAATACTGTTTTGGCCAAACCATTTTCTTATAGATTTTCAATGTATTTCTTCCAATTCATCACAACTTGTTCTCTTACATAGTCTACCCCCCTCTTAAGCTAACTTAAATCTACTGAGCTCAGATGCTAAACTAAGGGACAAGGCAATGCAGCAGCACATAAAACAATTAATATAAACAGCAATGAAAAAAACGCAGATTTGCGAAGCAAGCAGCATTAAGAAATTAGCAAAGCAATTGTAATATTACAACTAATCTAAGGCAATGTGCAGCAAACAATAAAAATAAATCATTAGTAAAACTGGCTTAACAGAATAACACAAAGTCAAATTCAATAACACTATGCCTGGCAAACAGCAGCAACTTATACCTAAACATGACATAGCTCAAGCAGAAAAAATATTACAGTAAAAATGGCCATGTCTAATACCTATGTCACATCTTAACACTAGAGTGATGCATCACAAAAACTTACTCTACAAAAAAAATTTACCAAGTAGTTGAAAAGAAAATTATGTATGCAGTTCCTGTTATTAGTCCCTTCTTATTGTTCTTTCCATTCCAAGAGCTCCTTTTTCGAAGAATGTGGGTCATAAAATAATTATTTAATAGATCTGTTGACAGAAAGTGTCCACATTAGCAAATGAATTTTTTTATTTTTATTTTTTTATTTTTTATTTTTTATATAAAACCCATGCTGCAACACAGCTGGAAACTAGATATCTCATGAAATAAGCAACTATGAAAGGCAAAGCATAAAAATATCAGTCAATAGTCATGTGACATTTCATAAGTTAGTAGAAAAATCTATCAACTAGAGAGACAGTAGTCATAATCAGGTGTATAGACATAAAAATATTTCTCGTCATTTCATTAGGCATCCAGTGTAATCATATGTTTTCAAGTTCGACCGTGTCGTTTTTACGATGCTTTCTACAAAGGAATGTCAGAAGCGAGGTTAATGGCCTCTTTTTTTCTCCACCTAATGGCTTTTTCTCCGGGTGGCTGGCCCAGCTGCGCGCCACAACGCATTACATCAAGGTCACTTACCTTTCTTAACGAAATATTTACGACAGCAGTTTTCGCTACAGCGACAGTCTCATATAAAAATATTTCAGAGGTCAAGAATTAGCGTTGCAAATCTGTAGAAACAAAATCCTATAAATATAAGTGTCCAAAAAAAATATTCGTCAGCATTGTGATACATTCACGCATTTACACACATTTCATAATTCTAAAAGTACGATTCTCGGTTTCCAACATACATCTTCACAAGGCAGAGTTCCTAACCGCTACTCATTACTCCTTACCTTATTACACATATATATATTCGTCGACGCTTCTTTAATAATTCATCATATGAAATACGTAGCATAATCAAATTCCTCATATAGCATCAGCTTCTTGACCATAAACATACCTCAGCAGCATAATACACGTCGTCGTAAAAATATCATAACATCTCAGTCAATTCTCAAAATCGTCGTAGCTTCCTCCAATAATTTCAAAACCTAAAAAAATTCTCTGCTCATTTCAATAGTGTCATCTACCTCAAACGTACTTTAAAAATTATGATCCCATACCAAATACATCATTCAACGCTCTCATAGTATCACAATGGTTCCGAAAAAATATGAGCATTTCACAAAGTACAGACAAAATACAATTTCATAAGTGTGAAGGTATCCAACTGCGTAATTGCGTAAACATCTGTCATTGATGTGGTAAAATAAATGTTTGTTTCTTATTTAAATAATCGGATAGCTGTGTAATTTGTGTGTTAGAGAAATATGGTACCGATGTGTAAAGTTGTATAAGCAAATACCATATTAGCTAGGGCTCCTTGTGCTCGCCAAACACATGGTACACAAAGTAGGCGTGTACCCCCCTGAGGATTAATGTAATTATACCCTCAGGAGTTACAGGTTACAGCAATGGAATGAAATGTATCACGGAAAACTTTCTTTGTAATTCAAAAATCTTTAAAAAATGAACGTTTTAAGTACAAAATTAATCACTCAAATACGTGTACTGTAGCGCTAAACTGTGCGTCTTGTTGTAAGATAATTCTGTGGAAGTGTCGTAGTTATCGTCCTCCGAAAGCTAAGTTCTGCAGAAGTCAATGTACTTACCTCATGATACACAAAAGTGAAATGCTTTGCGTATAGATATCTTAGTTATTACGTACCTTACCGTGATCAAGAAAGTACTATAATGTAACGTATTGTTGTGCTACGGAAAAGGCTGACTCATTGTAGCTATACCACAAAAGTTACTACTAAAACATGTTTTCCTTTCCAGAATAATACATAAAACTGTGCAGACATAAAACAGATACACCGCAAAAGCAACATTGTAAATTGTCACTCATTAGTAGCGTCGTGATAATACCGTGTAGCTGTCACATAAACTAACCTCTGTGTCATCTGGTATCTCTCAGAAAGCACCTTAAATCCAGAATGTATTTTCAAGTAAACCAAAATGTTGCATTAAAATCTCATTAGCAGTACCAGTATGTGTCCTAAGTATGTAAGCCTGATAGTCGTTACGTAATCGTGCAACTAACAAGCAAGAATGTACAAATAACAACACTGTGACGTCTGTTCACTATAACAATGCATTCGTCATTTCTGTTTAAATAAGTTCTCTTGGTTCTTGATTGGATATTTAACTTCAAACATTGTTGTATGTTAACAGATTCTAAGTCTGACAAAGCATATTAGCAATGTAAAGTGAAAAGTTATACGGCAAAGACAAAGTTAAAAAACAGATTATCTTTCAATAAACGGTTTTACATGTGAAATGTGGTGTAAACCTTTACTCTTCCTAGTACGCACAGTTTCAACTTCAACGCAATTATCATGTGGTATACGTCGGATTCTGTAAGGTCCATTGTAAACTAGAAAGAATTTGTGACTCAAATGTTTCTTCTTATGTGACAATGAATGATCTTTAATGAGAACTTTCTGACCAATATACAATTTCTTTGCATTTGCTTTACCGTGTAGTTTTCTCCTTTTGTCTGCTGCAGATTTTATATTTTTAAGTGCCAAATCAATTATGTCTTTGTGTCGAAGTTTACGTGTATTCGGGAAAGGTACAAGCTCTCTGATTCTGTTCGGTGGTTTTTCATTCTTCAGTACAAGAGTAGGTGGTAAAGCAGTGGAGTCATGAGGCATTTCATTCAGCACGTTTTGAAATAAGTGTAAATATCTGTCCCAATGCTGATGCTTTCTGTGACAATAAAGTCTGCAAAGCTTATTGATTTCTTTCATAATCAGTTCGGAGGGGTTACAATGTGGTGAGTACAATGAAATAAAAACAGGTTTGATTTTATGGTTGCGAAGCATGTGTGACCAAACAGCAGATCTGAATTGCGGTCCGTTATCTGAAATGACTTTACTAACGTGTCCAACTTCACGTAAGAAATTTTTAACAAAGGCGTTGGATACAGACCGTCCAGTGGCTTTACGTAACGGTGTGAAAGAAACAAATTTTGAAGTAAGTTCAACAGCGACTAGAACGTACGAAAATCCATTAGATGTTCTGACAAGCGGTCCCAAGAGATCAACAGCAGCAAATTCTTTTAATTTAGAAGGGATGATAGGAAACAGCGGAGCACGGTGGGAGATAGTAGATGGTTTCGCCTTTTGACAAAGTTTACAAATAGACAAGACTCTTCGAATTCTCTTTTCCATATTGTTAAAATAACAAGTCGTTCGAAGAATATGATAACATTTTCGTGGGCCAAAATGTGCGTAGCTGAAGTGAATGTACCAAATGAGCTTATTAACAAAATCGTCTGGAATGCAAAGTACCCATAGCTTGTCATCAACAGTGCAGCGTTTGAATAGTATGTTATTTCTAACCAGGTAATAATGCCGAATCTGAGTGTGTGTCTTTTCATGCCATTTGCTTTTGATGTCTTTCCAAATCGGATCTTTATCTTGTTCATGAGCAATATCCTTTAAAGATGTGGTGATGAAGTTTTCAAAGGCGACTTTCTGAATGTAAAGAATACTGAAATTTTTCTCAATGTTGCCTTCTGTGTTACTTTTCTCAAGCCCAGCCGGTGCGCGTGACAGCGCGTCCGCACCATGTTCTCCTTGCCGGGAATGTAGACTATTGTGAAGCGGAATTCTTGCAGAAACAATGCCCAACGTTTTAACCTGTCGTGATTTAATTTTGAAGACATAAGAAATTGTAATGCACGATGATCACTGTATACTTTTACGTGCTTACCAGAAAGAAAGAAACGGAATTTGTTAAATGCCCAAACGATAGCTAAAGCTTCTAATTCAGTAACGGAATAATTTTTTTCAGATTTTGTTAGCACTCGTCTAGCAAAAGCAATGGTTTTCTGAACAGTAGTGTCATTTTCTGTGGCTTCTTGAAATAAATGGGCACCAAGACCGACTTTAGAAGAATCCGTGCTAAGGCAGAAATCTTGTGACAGATCTGGATGAGCTAGTATTGGCGCGTTAAGTAGCGACTCTTTCAAAGAATTGAATTCCAACTGTGCTTGTTCGTCCCAGTTCCAAATAGTATTTTTTCCAGTGAGAGAACAAAGTTTTGGTGTAACAAGGATTTGCATATTCAGAAAACGACGGTAAAAATTTACGAGACCTAGAAAACTGCGGACTTGTCTTTTTGTGGATGGAACTGGAATGGCTCTGATTGCATCTAACTTTTCAGGATCCGGCTGAATACCTTCAGAAGAAATAATATGTCCCAAAAACCTCACCTTTGACCTACCGAATTCAGACATTTCCAAGTTAACTGTAATTCCAGATTCTGCAAAAATACGTAACAAACTGTTGAGGATGCGATTATGTTGTTCCCATGAAGCTTCTGCTATTAGAATATCGTCCACATATAAGGTGATGTGACGTTTTAAGAACTCAGGTAATACAGAATTTAGCCCGCGAATGAATGCTGCTGAAGAAATGTTCAAACCAAAAGGAAGTTTCCGAAACTGATAACAAACGCCGAAACAAAGGAAAGCTGTGTATTTTCTACATTCTGGATGAAGTTCGATCTGATAAAAGCTGGATCTGAGATCAATGGAAGACAACACGTTTACACCATTAAAATTTTGAAGAAGTTCTTCCAACGTTTGCGGCCTGTCTGTTTCAGGAATAATGATAGTATTGATTTGTCTCGAATCTAAGACAAGCCTGATTGATCCATTTTTCTTCTCAACAACATGTAATGGATTGTTGTATGAGCTTACTGCAGGCTCAATAATGCCCTCGTCAAGCATAGATTGTATTTCTGTTCTAACACGGTCCCTATAATGCGCCGGAATTACGTATGGTCTAACACAAAATTTAGTATGCTCACGAACACGAAATTGGTATTGAAATCCATTGATTGTTCCTGTTTTGTGAGTAAAAACTGTGGAATGTGCTTGTAAAATCTCAAAAAGGTCTTGCCTATCATTGTCATTACAATTCTCAATTGTTTGAATTTTATTCTGAATTAACTCATTAGTATCAAATGCGCCGTCGATATCACCCCTGTCACTACTTGCAGAGTGATTGTTAGTGTCAAGTTCCGTCGAAAATTCCGAACTGTTGTCTAACAGGAGGTAAAGCCGATTAATTTCTTCGTCATGGTTTGAGAGCCAATCTTCAAATTTCAAAGCTACTGACTTACCTTCTTTTTCTAAACTTATTTCAGCATCGTGAAAGCTTAAGATTGCTTTGTATTCATTCAAAAAGTCTACTCCCAGTATAATTTCCGTCGATAATAATGGAACAATAAGAAAGTTCATAGAGAAACTGTGGCTTTGACAAAAGAATTCTAAGTTGGTTTGTTGGCGTACATCTACACTTTTTCCAAAGATTGCACCTTGTAATTTAATCTTACGTAACGGAAGTGTGGGGCAATCGTTCGATTTGTTGCATTTGCTAAAGGCTGTTTCACTAATTACTGAAATGGGACTGCCAGAGTCAAGTACTGCCGTAAATTTTACGTCATTTACTGTAATGTGAATCACAGGATATGCAATGTTGTTATGTTTTACGTCCTGTTCTTGGAGTAAGATGTCCCTAATGTCTTCCATTTTTACGTAATTACTAGCTACGGCAGCTGCGTCGTTAGTTTCATACGTGCGTTTTGTTGCTGCCAGCAGTGTGCGTCATTGCCTATTGTCTCTTTGTTGGCGCGCGTCGTTATTGGGATTTGGAGACCTAACTTCTACAAATTCACCGTGACGAGAGGGCCCTGCTCTGTTTGAATTCCGCCAGTTCTGATGCAATTCAGGTCTGTCGGTATGTCGGTAGATTTCATAATTTCTTCCTTGTCCTTCACGTGGTGGAGAATTTCTCCCTGAATCGTAACTGCGCGCTGGACCGTTGCGTCTAAAGCTATTCTGTCTCCTGTAATAATAATTATTTTGGTTCCCATATTGTCTGTTTCTCTGATTGTCTCTGTGATAGTCATTACTGCGGAGAGGTGATCTTTCCCTGTAGTTATTACTACTCTGCCAACAGTTGTCATACGGGTGGTGTCTGTTTCGGTCTCGATTTACGTTGAAAGAATAGCCTTGTCGTGTCCAGTTATTACTTCTTTCATCGCGGAATTGCGACGGATGTGACCTGTAATTGTTGTGTTCCTGGTTTCGCGTTCCGCGATTGTGAGTGTCAATTTCTAATTCTTGTAAGAGTCCCTGAAATGCTTCAATGTCGTCTTTGCAACGTCCTGCTAAAATAATATGTCGTAAATGTTCAGGTAGTTTGATTAAGCAAATGCGGATGAGTTCTGAGGGGCTGTATGGGTTTGAAAGATACTGATTCTAATGCAACATGTCTTCAAAATATTTCATTAGACTGGAAAATTCAGACTGTTCGAAACGTTTCATCATTATGATGCTATGTTTTACTCGGTCTTGTGTGGCTTGAGACCAATATGCTGAGAGGAAGGCATGGTAAAATTCTCCTTCACTGTGGCAATCGTGAATGACCGATCGCATTCTTACAGCTGGTTCATTCTCTAAGTAGCCACACATAAATTCTAATCTGTGTTCTAACGACCAGTTGGGAGGAAAACAATGAGAGAATTGATGGAGCTATGCTTGTGGATGAATGTCGTTGGCAGAATTCTTAAATGTTTTGAATTTACGTGTAGTAATAAATAGCTTATAGTCAAAATCATCGTGTCGGCGAGTAGCATATCTGTCATTGTTACGTCGTGTCGGCGGTTCCATCTCAAAATTCGGTGCACCTTGCCAATTTCTTTCATAATTTCCGAAGTGTCCTGTGTTATTATCTTGTGGGTGTTCCGTATTTCTAAGTCCCTCTTCCCGTGTTGGGGCGCGAGTATCCTCTGAAATACGTAATTCTTGTATTACCTGCGTCAACTGATCCTGTATTTCCCGAATTTCTCTTTTGTACTGTGTATTGATTTGATTTTGATTTTGTTTGAATTTTCTAATTTGTTCATACTCTTCTGTGTCAGTGAAGGCTACAGGTCTTGTGTCATTCAGATCATCATCTACCTTTGTAGATAAGTTAATGACCTGATCCGAAAGTTCGGCTACTTTCTCCGATAGTGAACACATTTCCTCAGTGTGTTTTTCTGAACCAAGTTTCAGAGTGTCCATTTGTGTTGAAATCGAATCTACTGTGTCCTTTAAGTTTTCTTGAGTTTTTGCAAGTTGCGTAACCGAATCGGTAGATGCAACTGAGTCAATTTTAGCCGACAAGGTCTCATGATTTTCATGAACAATGGTTTGCAGTTCTTTTATGGCTGCTTCGTGATTCTGTAATGCATTTTCATGCCGCGAAAAAATAGGTTGAAAATGCTCACAAATTTGTGTTTTTACGTCATTACAGACTTTTTGACATTTCGATTCGATGTTATGTAACTCAGTAGTTAAATCCTCACGTGTTTGTTCAAGAGTTTGCTCCAATGAGTCTAACTTTTGAAGATTTTGTTCCATTGTGTCTAACTGTTGCTGTGTTTGTCTCTGATTTTGTTCCACTGTGTCTAGCTGTTGCTGTGTTTGCCTCTGATTTTGTTTTATTTGTTGCATTAATTGCAATAATAATGTATTAGTGTCTGGAATCTGTTCCTCTATGCTTTTCGGCAGTGCATTTGCAC
Source organism: Schistocerca nitens (assembly GCF_023898315.1). Classification (NCBI taxonomy): domain Eukaryota; kingdom Metazoa; phylum Arthropoda; class Insecta; order Orthoptera; family Acrididae; genus Schistocerca; species Schistocerca nitens. The sequence goes on from NC_064615.1 coordinate 418,503,975, forward strand.
CGGCAACATTCACATTTTGACAAGCAGAAATTGTGTCTTGACTTATTTGAGAAAACGGTGAGAACCCAAAACCTGAATCTACAGTATTTGCAAAATTATGTCGTGTCATTTCGGATTCCTGAGCCGAGCTATTGCCGACCGATCGATCGATAATGCTTCCCTGCTCACTAATTGTTTCACTGCCTACGCCATTGTTTGCAGCCCACTCCATTTCCCTATGCACAGTTACCAAATTACTACTTTGAACGTCTGTTAATTCATTACACAGTGGTGCTGGCAAGCTACGCTCGTCGTCACTATTATTTCTCAGTTTGCTTTGGAGCCTAGTGTTACGTTCTTCACACGCCATTATTGTCACAATATTTCACACGATAACACAGAAAAGCACAATTTGAAGAGCAAAAATAAGAGAACACATTAACATAACACTGAAAATAATATCTAGTTAATTGCAGCTGCGAAATACTTGGTGCAAATCTACATGCATGCCACAACTGTTTTACTGTACAACAATGAAAGACTGCAACTACAAAGGAGATTCTCTCTACAATTACGCACTAGCAATAAACAAAATCTACACTAATTACACAAACTACAAGAAAAAATCAGAAGATTCCAGTGAGGTATCCTAGGCTAAGGGTCGACATATGAAACGTCCCCTTTGAAGAATTTTACATGACTGTGCTTAAACTGACGCACAATATTTTTAGCGCAACGCAATCTGACTTTCAATAATCTCTAGAAGAGAATGGCCCTGACTAACATTAACCCGTACTTTTCACAGATCACTTACCTCACAAAAATCTTCGCTGCTCAAGCTACTGCAATACAGCGAGCGCCACTACTGCCAGCTAAATAAAAGATTCAAACTATGGAAGGCACTAACTACTGATAGGGATAGTTAGCAAATGAAAGATATTAATAGAGAACAAACAATGTATTTACCTTGATATCATCATATATATAGCAGTTCATGACAAATTACAAAACTCCGCCATCTCTCTTCCCACATCCACCACTGCTGGCGGCTCACCTCCAACTGCGCAACGCTACGCGCTGTTCACAGCCAGCTGCCTAACACTACAATGGCGAGTATTACAACAATGCAAAGCAGCCACAGACTGCACACAGCACAGCCAGTGATTTTCATACGCAGGTGGCGTTACCAATAAAAAACCTAAACAGCCTACTTACATCTTTTACACCAGTGAGCTTAAGGACTGTCTTTGTCATAACATGTCCCTTCTACAGGCCATATTCTTTTCAAATGCATCCCCATCAAATCAGAAATACGTCATCTTGTACTGTAGGCAACGTGCAGTCAAGTTCACTTAAAATGCGAATTCTGCACTCCATTCCGGATGTTACGCTTTTCGTTCCTGCACTATTTTTTTCCTTCATAAATTCGACAATAACGAGTTTTAAATAAAAAAATCGCCCAGGCATGCCTCCTGACTTAAACAACGTACGTTGCGGTAATATATGAAGTCTCTATACTCTTCGTTCAGTTCCATTGAAAACTATTGCAACTGAGAATGAGATAATGCGTGCGGCTTCAGAAATTTCACTGTTCGTACCACCAGTTCCTTCCCGTGCTCCAGGTCTGCAAATCTATCACAAAGTGATTTTTGATGAACCAAACAATAAATTACGTCTGTTGATCTTTGTAATTCTTTGCTCTTTCATGTCAATTAAATTTTCAAATTCTTTCTGCATGGTATGGTTATTTCGTTTCATAGCAAATATGCAGCACCTGTCGCTTGAGAATTCTCATCCCTCTCTTCTGTCATTCCCATTCATTTGAAGAGAGTGCGACGACAGACCTCTAGGAGTCCGTCTTTTTGTGCAAACAGCCACTGGACTTGTGACCGTCGTTCTTGAGACGAACAAATAGAGGAGACTAAACGCACTGACTGCACAATTCTGCTGAACTCAGGGAGTTGTGCCAACCAAAAACTGCCACACCGGAATACTAACTGAAATGTCGTACTGTACCGAGTACTTCTGAGAAGTACCGAGCAAAGCCGAGCGACAGATCTGGCGTTGGCCCACCCGCGACGCATGGACTACGTATAGAGCTTGCTTGACGTGCTGTGGCCGGCCCTGGTCATAAATATTCCATTGGGGCTTTACCGATACAAGCGATTACCCGTGCACCAAGTTTGTTCCAGCGATACTTAGAACAATTAATATGCAAAGCTCCTAACGGTGTGAACTACGTGTATGGCATTTTTTTCTCACGGAAAAGTGCTGCAAAAATATTACATACTTTGAAATGTGTATTTATGGATTTACAGATATCCGCTTTAAAATGTTACAAAGACAAGTGCTTATCCTTCTGGCAGGAAGTACAACGCTTAGAACATGTTCAGTTACAAAATGGTATGAGGCCAATACCACAGCACAATGAAGCAGATTAAAACCTTTTGGTTCCCAAAGATCTCAAGCAATTATGTGAAGTACTGGGCCAAATTAATTATTATAGGAAGCTCATTCCACATGCAGTATGCATAAGCTAACCACTTCATAAATTGTCATGGAAAGCGAAAAAATGGGTCTGGAATGATGAACAGATGAATGCCAATATGGGTTTGATAAATTAAAATAAAGTTTACTAGACCGCTAAATGTCCCACCAAGTATGATCCAAATAAAACGTTAACAACTGCAGTAGAAACTTCCAAATATGGAATTTGTGCAGTCTTGTCACATAGACAACTTAATTCAGAATATCAATTTGTATATACTTACAAGACCTGACAGTTTCTGAAGGGAATTGCAGTCAGAATCAAAATGAACCCCTTGCTATTATCTTTGCTGCTAAAAAGCTTCGTGATTATGACATAAAAATTTTCTGAATACAGTACCCTGTTACAACGTAAAACGTTTCAGCCACAGTTATAGTTGTTGTAGGGTCTAATGCCGCAGTAGTCTACTGGGTCTACTGAGTACGCTTTATTTCCGTGTTAGAGCTCATTTTCTTCTATCTATATACGCATCCCGCTCCAGCTACTGCCAGGTCTCTCACCACTTTTCTTCCTCCACTTGCTGCCAGGTCACACCTCTCTTTCCTCAGATATTCTCACTCGCGTTTTCCACCGTGTTCTTGGGCGCCCTCTAGGTCTTTCTTTAGTTCTTCCAAAATTTTTGAGAGACTCTGCTCACACATCATCTTAACATGCCCATACCATCTTAGTCTCTTTTTTTCAATTTCTTCTCCCATACTTTCTTGTTTAAGGTCCTTTCTGATATCTACGTTCCTTAGTCTATCCATTCTTGTTTTTCCCTTCACTGCTCTGAGAAATTTCATTTCCCCTACTTGCAGTCTGCTCCAGTCCCTTTCTGTTATTGTCCATGTTTCTCCTCCATAGCTGACAATAGGGAAGTAATAACTCTTATACATAAGGACTTTTGCTTTTTCTGAAACTTCCTTATTCCAAATCAGGTATTTTATTGTTTGGTAGAAATTGCCTCCCTTCTGTAATCTCCTATTAATTTCGTTGGTTGTTCTTCCATCACTAGATATTTCACTCCCTAAATAACTGAAACTGTCTACCACTTTGAGGGGTTCTCCATTCAAAGTAATATTTCCGTCGATCCCTTTGTCTCTTCCAAATGCCATTACTTCACCCTTATCTGTATTTTTAATCCATACCTTTTCATTGTTTTCTTCCACGCATCAAGTTGTAACTGTACATCTACCTTTTTATCGCCCAATATTACCATATCATCTGCAAAAATCATCTTTTTGTCTTTTTCTTTTACTATATTTTTAACTGCCCTATTCATTCCCTCCATCACAACATTAAAAAAGTGCAGGAGATAGAATAATTCCTTTTTTAAGTCCTTTTCTTATTTCAAAGTATTCAGGGTTCCCCAGTGATGTTCTAATTCTACAATTGTGTCCTTTGTACATTGTCTTTATTACATTAATGTATCCATCTTCTGTATCTATTTTCTTCATTTCTTCCTAGAGTCTTTCCCTGTTAATTGAGTCATATGCCTTTTCTATCTCTATGAAAACCGTTATCACCCTTTTTTTATACTCCCAATTTTTTTCCATCAGTTGACAGACAGAAAATATCAGGTCGAATTGTGTTTCTTCCTTTCCTAAACCCATGCTGTTCTTCACTCAGCTCTTTTCCTATCTTTTCACTTACCCGATTTAGTAAAATTCTTTCAAAAATCTTGGCTTTATGACTCATAAGTGTTATTCCTCTGTAGTTTTTACGAAGTCTTTTATTGCCTTTTTTGAACAAGGGAACAATGTCTCCTCTTCTCGAGTCGTCAGGTGTTGTACTATTTCTCCACACACTTGACAGTAGTCTATGCAGCCACTGCATTCCCACTAGGCCTGCTCCTCTTATCATGTCCACTGATACTTCATCAGGTTCTCTTCTACTCTCCATAATCACATTAACCCTAAGAACCAGACGGAAATACAGTGTACCAACATTTATTTCATCAAAAGTTTTCTTAGAAGAAATGGGCAAAATACACTGGCTAAAGCATGAAACACTTCCATAAATGAAATATCCAACTGCCCTTCTTTAACAAGGATATATGCATCAACCTGCTGTCGCACTGAATCCCTGATGCACTGACGTTTCCCTGGATAATTGCGTCGTTTTTTACAGTCTCCAAAATACGGGCTCAAATACGTCTTGTAGAGTAATTCTATACACAAGAGATTTCAAGCGCCTCACAAAAAACATTTAGTGGCTTTAGATGCGTAGAGCGTGGAGGCCAATATATTGGTCCACTTCTACCTATCCGTCTCTGAAGCTGTTATTTAGAAACCTATAGAGATTATGAAATGGGAAGGAGCTCCATCGTGCATTACGTACATGTTATATGGTACTCGTAAAGGCTCGTGACCTGCCAGGGTAGCCGAGAGCGTGATTTCATCGTCGACTTCAGTTATGCTCACACACACTTACCGACCACGCGTTCTCCTCGACCTAAAGATTTTTACAACCCACTGCTTCGATCCATATCCAGAAACAATATCGAACTCAGACATCCGGCCAAGCGGTGGCCCACGGTTTGGCGTCATATCCACCAGCCTTTTCTTCCCTCCATGTCCGGGCAACATGGTACCAAGTCGCAAATAAAAAATTCGCCACAAATCATCGCCTTCACGCCATCGGACTAATGGACTCACCGCTTTGTTCCATTTGCCACCTCGTGGAAGACGATGTCCATCAACTGACTTGTGCTGCCACCAGTGACGTCTGGAAACTAGCCCGACAGTTCGTTGCCTGTTACCTCCGCGTTCCGCCGGACTCGATTGACGCATGGACTTTTATCCATCCTGAGAATACTTATTTCCCCGCCGCCAAAAATCATGCGATTGTATGGGTCAAGGGATGGACGATCACCTACATGTATAACGATGGCGACAAATCACGCCTTGATTTCTGGCAGTACTTACAAACCGCCCACAGTCAAGTCGAACACCGAGCGCGCTACCGCGCCATCTTCGCCAACTACCTACATGCGATCTTTACGTCACCCCCGCTCAGTTGGATGGTGCCACACGCCGACAACACTCCCGCCCCCCCCTGCTGACATCTGAGACTCCCCGCGCTACTTTCTACATTGTAACCCACAGTGGAGTAGACGCATGGACACGCGCCTCCTTTCTTTTATGCAATATACCAGAACACACTGGTTTTTCCCTCACTCCACTGTATATTGCTTCACACCTCTTAGCTTACATCAGTATTATTATTCTTTTTTTCCTACACCTTGTTCATAAAAACAAAACAAAAAATTGCTCGCCTTGTACGAGTACAATGTCTTGTGTTATTTTCGCCGGAAGGATGGCATTTCTGTTGTATTTCAGTTTGTACCAATAAAGATTTGTTAATTTCCCTGTTCCTGGTAAAAGAAAAAAAAATCATGATAGTAAAATACAAATAAATATAAAAGCTACTTTGAGGGAGTGATTCAGGGACGGGAGGGGGGAGACATCGCGGCCAGGTCTCGGGTTCCGACCCCTGCCCGCCTTGTCTCCACCTACTCATAACTGAACACTCTTAGTAACTTAAAAAAAAGTCGGATAGAGCATCTGTCATGTAACCAGGAGATCCAAAAAAAAAAAAAAAAAAAAGAGCGCTAATGCGCTGCTTCCTGGACTCGGATAGGCGCGCCGACCCTGGATCGAATCCGCCCAGCGGATTAACGACGGGAGCCACTGTGCTGGCCAGCTTGGATGTGGTTTTTAGGCGGTTTCCCACATCCCGCTAGGTGAATACCGGACTGGTCCCCACGTTCCGCCACACTTACACCTCTCACAGACCTCTGAACACAGTCGCAGTATTCCATGGATTACACTAAAGCAGACAGTTGGGGTACACTAATTCCTTCCCTGGGGGTTATGGGGTGGCGACAGGAAGCGCATCCAGTCACCCCTTAAAATTAACGTGCCACATCCGGTTAACCAGCAGGCCCCGCAAGTTTGGATTTCTGCTTGGAAGGAGAGAAAGTACTCGTCAAGGCACACGTTCTACAACAACAGTTGGAGTAGTCTCTAAAAAACATGGTAAGTGTCTCCAAAGAGCCCAGGTGCACGAACAAGATGCCCTAACCAACAATCGAGAACAATACCGGCTCTAACGTTGATAGAAAATCTTTGTTGACGACATGATTTTCCTTGGATAAATCAGTGTATCAAGGGATTCAGTGCGATGGCTGGTTGATTCTTTATCAAAACGAAAGCAGCGCTTTAAGAACATTTCATTGAGGTAAGTGTTTCATAGTGCGACGAAGATGATGTTAAGAACATTGCATGTAAGAAAACGTTTCGTATAACGTTGGTGTGTTCTGTCTCTGTGTGTTTCCCATGATTAGTGTGATTATGAACACAAGTAGAAAACGAGCTCTAACACAGAAATAAAGCGATACTGGACCCATGTACATAAAATACAATTTCTTCCTTTACGTGTTGTAAGTAGGCTGTTTAGGTTTTTTTATTGGTAACGCCACCTCAGTATGAAAAACACCGGCTGTGCCGTGTGCAGTCTGTGGCTGCTTTGCATTGTTGTAATACTCAACCATTGTAGTGTTAGGCAGCTGGCTGTGAACAGCGCGTAACGTTGCGCAGTTGGAGGTGAGCCGCCAGCAGTGGTGGATGTGGGGAGAGAGATGGCGGAGTTTTGTAATTTGTCATGATATCAAGGTAAATACATTGTTTGTTCTCTATTAATATCTTTCATTTGCTAACTATCCCTATCAGTAGTTAGTGCCTTCCATAGTTTGAATCTTTTATTTAGCTGGCAGTAGTGGCGCTCGCTGTATTGCAGTAGCTTGAGCAGCGAAGATTTTTGTGAGGTAAGTGATTTGTGAGACGTATAGTTTAATGTTAGTCAGGGCCATTCTCTTGTAGAGAATTTTGAAAGTCAGATTGCGTTGCGCTAACAAAACATTGTGTGTTGAAAGTCAGATTGCGTTGCGCTAAAAAATATTGTCAAAAGGGGACGTTTCATATGTCGACCCTTAGCCTAGGATACCTCACTGGAATCTTCTGATTTTTTCCTTGTAGTTTGTGTAATTAGTGTAGATTTTGTTTATTGCTAGCGCGTAATTATAGAGAGAATTTCCTTTGTAGTTGTAGTATTTCATTGTTGTACAGTAAAACAGTTGTGGCATGCATGTAGATTTGAGCAAGTATTTCGCAGCTGCGCTTGCAATTAACTAGATATTATTTTCAGTGCTATGTTAATGTGTTTTCTTATTTTTGCTCTTCAAATTGTGTTTTTCTGTGTTGTCGTGTGAAATACTGTGACAATAATGGCGTGTGAAAAACGTAACACTAGGCTCCAAAGCAAACTGAGAAATAATAGTGACGACGAGCGTAGCTTGCCAGCACCACTGTGTAATGAATTAACAGATGTTCAAAGTAGTAATTTGGTAATTGTGCATAGGGAAATGGAGCGGGCGGCAAACAATGGTGCAGACAGCGAAACAATTAGAGAACAGGGAAGCATTATCGATCGATCGGTCGGCGACAGCTCGCCTCAGGAATCCGAAATGACAGGAAACAATCTCGCAAATGCTGTGGATTCAGGATTTGGGTCCTCACCGTTTTCTCAAATAAGTCAAGACACATTTTCTGCTTGTCAAAATGTGAATGTTGCCGGTGCAACTTCACTGCCGAAAAGCACTGAGGAACGTGTTTCAGACACCAGTGCATTGTTATTAAAGTTAATGCAACAAATGGGACAAAGACTACAAAAGTTAGACACAACGCTTGAACAAAATCAGAGTCAAACACAGCAAAAGTTAAACACAATGGAACAACACCAGAGACAAACACAGCAACAGTTAGACTCAGTGGAACAAAATCTTAAAAAGTTAGACACAATGGAACAAAATCTTCAAAAGTTAGACTCATTGGAGCAAACTCTTGAACAAACACCTGAGGGTATAATTACATTTATCCTCAGGGGGGTACACGCTTACTTTGTGTACCATGTGTTTGGCACGCACAAGGAGCCCTAGCTAATATGGTATTTGCTTATACAACTTTACACATCGGTACCATATTTTTCTAACACAGAATTACACAGCTATCTGATTATTTACCTGAGAGAGACAAACATTTATTTTACTACATCAGTGACAGATGTTTACGTAATTACACAGTTGGATAACTTCACACTTATGAAACTGTATTTTGTCAGTACTTTGTGAACTGTTCATATTTTTTTGGAACCATTGTGATACTATGAGAGCTTTGAATGATGTATTTGGTATGAGATCATGATTTTTAAGGTACGTTTGAGGTAGATGACACTATTGAAATGAGCAGTGAATTTTTTTTAGGTTTTGAAATTATTGGAGGAAGCTGCGACGATTTTGAGAGTTAACTGAGGTATTATGATGTTATTTTTACGACGACGATGTGTATTATGCTGTTGAGGTATGTTTATGATGCACAATTTGATGCTATATGAGGAATTTGATTATGCTACATGTCTCTTATGAGGAAATATTGAAGAAGTGTCGACGAATATGTATATGAGTAATAAGGTAAGGAGTAATGAATTAGGGACTCTGCTTTGTGGAAAAGGTTGTTGGAAACCAAGAATCGTACTTCAAGGTTATGAAATGTGTGTAAATGTGTGACTGTATCACAATGCTGACGAATATTTTTTTTTGGACACTGTTATATTCATACGATTTTGTTTCTACAGATTTGCAACGCTAATTCTTGACCTGTGAAATATTTTTATGTGAGACTGTCACTGTCGTAAATATTTCAGTACGAAAGGTAAGTGACCTTGAAGTAATGCGTCTTGAGCGGCCACCTGTGCCAGCCACCTGGAGAAACAGCCATTAGGTGGAGAGAAAAAAAAAAGGGGAGGCCATTAGCCTCGCTATTGCCGTTCCTTTGTAGCGAGCATCGCAAAAACGACACGGTCGAACTTGAAAACATATGTTGATACAGTGGAGCTCTTAATTTATGATTTTTACAGAAATGCCTTATGAAATGACAGAAATATTTTTACATCTGCACACCTGATTATGACAAGCGTCTTTCTACGAGAGTTGAGAGAATTTCTAACTTATGAAATGTCACATGACTATTGAATTATATTTTTATGCTTTGGTTTGCGTAATTGCTTATTTCATTTAATATCTAGTTTCTAGCTGCACTGCAGCATTGGTAAAAATAAAATTTTATAGATGTATTAATGTAAATATTTTCTGTCTACAGATCAAGTAAATAATAAAAAAAAATGAGGGAGCAGAAAAAAAAATCATTTACCTTCACAGGAACTGCATACATAATTTTCTTTTCTGGTACTTAGTAATTTTTGTAGAATTAGTTTTTGTGGTGCACCACTTTAATTACTTAGACATTAAGATGTGAATATACATTTCCCTTATCTGCATTGTTGTCTTTACTGTAATATTTTTTCTGCTTGAGCGTTGTCATGTTTAGATATAATTTATTGCTTTTGCTTCTGCTGTTTGCCAGGCATAGTGTTATTGAATTTGACTTTGTATTATTCTGTTAAGCCAGTTTTACTAATGATTTCTTTTTATTGTTTGCTGCACATTGCCTTAGATTAGTTGTAGTATTACAATTGCTTTGCTAATTTCTTAATGCTGCTTGCTTCGCAAATCTGCGTTTTTTTGTCATTGCTGTTTGTGTTAATTTGTTATGTGCTGCTGCATTGCCTCGTCCCTTAGTTTAGCATCTGAGCTCAGTAGATTTAAGTTAGCTTAAGAGGGGGTAGACTATATAAGAAACTAACTATGATGAATTGGAAGAAATGCATTGAGAAGCCACAAGAAACAGATAGGGCCAAAATGAGTATTGTACAATGAGAAACAATTATTTTGAAAGAAATATGGTTAGAATACAGAAAAGAGGTACAGATAGGACCATTTGGGAATAATGATGAACGAAGAGAGATCTCCAAGAACAAAAAAGGTTTTGTTCACAAAATACTGCAGTACCAAAAGTTACACTGAAAACGAACCCTGTCCTTTCCATTGTGTTATCCCACTATGTGTTTGTGTACCCTTGTGTATTTGTTTTCTTCCTGTCTTTGTGTAGTTTCATAGAATTTTTTCTTCTTCTAATACTAAGCTACATTCACTATGATGAGGAATACTGTGATCCTCAAATATAATTTGCATTGATAATATGTTATTTACTTTGTAAGGATGTTTAGACATTTATCTGTTCTGTGTTAATGCTTAGGTGTGAAGTTGATGTTTCAAAAGTTATTCTGATCTTTTATGTATGAAATTATGTCATAATTCCTGTAACACTGATGTATATGTTTATTTCTATTCTTTTGTAAAGCCCCTATTACCGCAACTGTTATTTGTATTGTTATGTTCTTTAATTATGTATTTTGTACCTTTGTAATTGTATTCTTCTGTTATAAAATTGTAATTGACACCAGGTCATCAAATTAAGTAACTTATAAGTTACATTTCACTGCACACGTTTCTATTGGTCATAGTATATGGACAATATGTGAGAAGTAGGGACTGTTAGTGTTTGCACGTGTGTTAATAATTCAGCAAGGGACTGGTTAATAGCATTGCTGGTTCTCAGGACAATTCAAAAACTTTGTGAGTGCACAAGTGGTGGTTATGGACTTGCTCTATTATCCGCAACACTCTTCAATGGTGATTGTGCACCTGCACAGTCACAACAGATGGCTGCTGGCCATCTCTACAAGGACTACAGTGGGTCTGCATCTTTGATGACCCACCAGTACCATTATCTCTACAAGGACTACAGTGGGTCTGCATCTTTGATGATCCATCAATACCATTATTTCTACAAGGACTGCAGTGGGTCTGCACCTCTGGTGGCCCACCAATACCATAATCTCTACCAGGACTACAGTGGGTCTGCTCTGTGATGACCTACCCACCAATACTCTTCAAAACTTCGACTGACTCCGCTGTGGGTTTGCTCTGTTGTGGCCCATTACCTGTCAGCATGTCAAGAGTCAGCACTGTCTTTCCGTTGGAAGGGCAACACTACTTCTTCAAGACTGCATGGAAATCCACTACTTACGTGTGCATTTTCTTTTACTGCTCAGACTTTGAGAAAAACACTGCAATGTGATGAATGATCAGGACTGTCTTTATGGACTGTGAGAAAAAATTTTAGCTTTTGACCAACATTGTATCAATAAGTGTGTGCATTTGATTTCTTTGTTATTGTAATTACGATTATGAAAAATTTTAACAAATATGTGTTGCCCACTGCCCAACAAAATTTGTAAAATTTTTTGTGGGGAGCATGGGGGCTATGTAAGTAGGCTGTTTAGGTTTTTTTATTGGTAACGCCACCTCAGTATGAAAAACACCGGCTGTGCCGTGTGCAGTCTGTGGCTGCTTTGCATTGTTGTAATACTCAACCATTGTAGTGTTAGGCAGCTGGCTGTGAACAGCGCGTAACGTTGCGCAGTTGGAGGTGAGCCGCCAGCAGTGGTGGATGTGGGGAGAGAGATGGCGGAGTTTTGTAATTTGTCATGATATCAAGGTAAATACATTGTTTGTTCTCTATTAATATCTTTCATTTGCTAACTATCCCTATCAGTAGTTAGTGCCTTCCATAGTTTGAATCTTTTATTTAGCTGGCAGTAGTGGCGCTCGCTGTATTGCAGTAGCTTGAGCAGGCTGTTTAGGTTTTTTTATTGGTAACGCCACCTCAGTATGAAAAACACCGGCTGTGCCGTGTGCAGTCTGTGGCTGCTTTGCATTGTTGTAATACTCAACCATTGTAGTGTTAGGCAGCTGGCTGTGAACAGCGCGTAACGTTGCGCAGTTGGAGGTGAGCCGCCAGCAGTGGTGGATGTGGGGAGAGAGATGGCGGAGTTTTGTAATTTGTCATGATATCAAGGTAAATACATTGTTTGTTCTCTATTAATATCTTTCATTTGCTAACTATCCCTATCAGTAGTTAGTGCCTTCCATAGTTTGAATCTTTTATTTAGCTGGCAGTAGTGGCGCTCGCTGTATTGCAGTAGCTTGAGCAGCGAAGATTTTTGTGAGGTAAGTGATTTGTGAGACGTATAGTTTAATGTTAGTCAGGGCCATTCTCTTGTAGAGAATTTTGAAAGTCAGATTGCGTTGCGCTAACAAAACATTGTGTGTTGAAAGTCAGATTGCGTTGCGCTAAAAAATATTGTGCGTCAGTTTAAGCACAGTCGTGTAAAAAATTGTCAAAAGGGGACGTTTCAGTGTGAATAAAATTTCTTGAAAGTCTGGCCATACTTACAGCTGAAGCTACCACAACAGAGGTTCAGCTCAAAGAATTCTAAAATAAACAGTGGAAGGCAGAAGCTACGATAGCTTCTACTTTATGTAGAATTGCGATTTACAAATATCTTTTGCAGTTAACCTACTGACTCACAAATTTCGCTGAAGTGTACCAACAGATTTTGTTTGGAAAATCTATAATGACGTTGGAACTTTATTCGGATTTTGCACGTAAAGAAAATTATCTGGACCGTAACAGAAAGTGTTGCGACTGCACCATGTATTAATTTTGATACGTGTT